>NC_086001.1:5260081-5372581 GCF_030014385.1 Trichomycterus rosablanca | reverse complement strand
CATCCATCCATCCATCCACCTACCTATCCATCTATCCATTTATCTACCTACCTACCTACCTACCTACCTACCTACCTACCTACCTACCTACCTACCTACCTACCTACCTACCTACCTACCTACCTACCTATCCATCCATCCACCTTTCTACCTACCTATCTACCCATCCATCCTACCTACCCATCAATCCATCCATCCATCCATCAGCCCCCCCCACCCATCCATCCACCTACCTGCCTATCCATCTATCCATTTATCTATCTATCTATCTATTATTATCACAGGATATAAGTATTATGGCTGAAAATTAAATACAGTTTGAGAACTAAGAACTATATAAAAGACAGTGGAGGTGAACTACATCCAAACAATGTCTTTTATTTATTGTACTTTATTAAAAGGGTCAAAATTACAACCTTTGTCTGTGTTTGTAATGAAATTACTTTATTATTGATCTTTCACCAGGCATGTTGCGAACGTCTGTTTGTTGTACAATGCCGTTGACTCTCTACCCTGTGAAATATTGTTTTTCAGGTCCCATAAGGCACAGCATGGAAATATTTAGTGACAAATGTTACTGACCTTTCCTGGTGGAACTAAGTTCCCTCATACGCTCGGCGATATTAAGGAGATTTCATGCAGCATGACTTTCTAAAGCTTGAAAGTAATATTTTATTTTCACCTTCACTGCTTCCTGCTTACTGGGGCTTCTCGGCAAACAGATTTCAATTAACTTGGCATGATTAAACCCAGTGAAACGGAGCCCCAAATATTCACCAAACACCCACTCATTAATCCAGACGGAGGTGTACGTGATAGATACTGGTGTTTATTTACTCTTACTTTTATGCATTGTCATATTGAGGCTAAAGGCTAAGGCTTTAGTTGACAGATTAGTAAAAAATAAAGATTAAATAAAACTAAGAGCTTAATTACTGCCTTTAAATAAATAAACATTTACACTGGGGTAAATAAACTGTATAATTGAAAGTATATACTACTATCTAATAATATTTATTTTAGGTTTCTACTCTTACAGTAGGTGAACTGTCTGCTCTAAATCGTCCCTGGTATTGAGCATTTTTTTATTTATAAAGATTTTAACGTCATGTTTTACACACTTTAGTTCAATTTATGAGAGGACAGGTACTTACTGGTTACACAAGATTCAAATTTTTTATGTCAAACACAGTCATGGACAATTTTGTATCTCCAATTCACCTCAGTTGCATATCTTTGGACTGTGGAAGGAAATAGGAGCCCACACAGAAACGAGGAGAACATGCATACTCCACACAGGAAGAACCCGGGATACTTCAAGTGGGAATCGAACCCAGGACCTTCTTGCTGTGAGGCAACAGTGCTATCCACTGAGCGGAACACTTTTTCACCCTTGCATTCTGCACAGGCACCTCTCTATCTGCTAATTAGGGTTCGTACACAGCGTTTGATGACCCCATCCACATAGTCTTGTCATCCCACCCTAGCAGAAACGGGGGTCTGCTGCAGGCACTGCCAATTATGCCCGGTAGATGTCGCCCAGCCAACCGGTGCCGACGCTGAGTTTCGAACCGAGGAGTTCAAGAATCTCGGCGCTGCACCCCCCCACCCGGGTATTGATTAAGTAAATGAACGTGTGCATGGTAACGTGCTGCCTTGCCTTTAGTGTTTTTAGGTTCAGACCCAGCATGTCTCATCATGTTGAACTGGTTACGAAGACAACTTCAATGGCCTGCACTTCAAATATCTTAATAAAGTGAAGGCTGTTATAGCTGCAAGAAGCATGAAGAGACAACCGTGTCCGTGTCCAAATACCGTGTCCACTCACTGTCCACTCTATTAGACACTGCTACCTAGTTGGTCCACCTTGTAGATGTAAAGTCAGAGACGATCGCTCATCTATTGCTGCTGTTTGAGTTGGTCATCTTCTAGACCTTCATCAGTGGTCACAGGACGCTGCCCACGGGGCACTGTTGGCTGGATATTTTTGGTTGGTGAACTATTATCAGTCCAGCACTGAGAGTGAGGTGTTTAAAAACTCCAGCAGCGCTGCTGTGTCTGATCCACCTATACCAGCACAACACACACTAACACACCACCACCATGTCAGTGTCACTGCAGTGCTGATAATGATCCACCACCTAAATAATACCTGCTCTGTGGTGGTCCTGTGGGGACCACCATGCTGACCATTGAAGAACAGCATGAAAGGGAGACTAACAAAGCATGCAGAGAAACAGATGTACTACAGTCAGTAATTGTAGAACTACAAAATGCTTCTATATGGTAAGTGGAGCTGATAAAATGGACAGTGAGTGTAGAAACAAGGAGGTGGTTTTAATGTTATGGCTGATCGGTGTAAGTATAACTCAGGGTTTTTCAAAGTCAAAAGTACAAACCAGAAAGAATAAAAAAGCTGTTCTGGTTTTCCAACATGAGGCACTACTAACATGTACATTTTTAGCCCAGAATTGATCACACTTAGTTCATGAGGAGATGAAAATTTCAGGTTTCTGGTGTGAATAAAAGTGCTGTTTTGTCTGAAGCGAAAATTAGCCTGCTTGTTAGCAAGCTAAGGTTTTGCTACTAGGCAATTTTTAGGCTTTAATTGTGTAAAATTCGTTCTCTGTTCTGCTTCTTCTTCTTTGTGATGTGTAATCTACATTCATGACAGCTTACACTTTCTAACAACAATAAATATGCATAATTTTTACAGTTCATTTATCCATAGCCTTAGCTAACGTCTTCCAACCAACAGAGAGATCAGATCCTCCAGCGCATTTTTTCCAGACGTATCTGCACAGCTGCTATAGGCTGTATAGCACCAGGCAGTCTGCCAGCATGGCATTGTGAAAGAACTTCTTTTTCTAAATGACACTTTTGGCTTCCCGTGTGGAGCATACATAAGAAGTAAGCATTAGCACTGTTCTAGGCACTTTTCTCACACTCGGTGGGAGCGCTGTGACTGCCGAGGTGTGTCGAGATTCAACCAGCAACTCTATCAGGGAGCCGTCAATCACAAACCGTACTGAGAGAGAGAGCGTGAGAGAGAGAGAGAGAGAGAGAGAGAGAGAGAGAGAGAGAGAGAGAGAGCAGAAGAACCTGGCTGAAGAGCAACGTTAGAAGACCGAGGTAAATGTATTAGAATGTATATAGAATCTCATTTAGAATTTATTTAAGTAACAAAATATTAAAAACCACCATTTTCTGTAATGCGATTCACTGTCACCCTGCATATCCTATTAATTTTAATAAGGAGACTCACTGGATTAACATGTTGCATGGTTTGTAAAGCTCCTCACACCAAATCTTGGATAATATTGCAACTTTATATCACAAACTTTGGACTTTAGTCATAATCAAATACAAACAAAATGAAGAGATGCCAACCAATAGGAAGGGAGCAAAAATACAAGTGTCCACAACCCATTATGAAAAACCCAAATATGGCAGTATTCAAAGGGCAGTACAGATAGGATAGGATAGGAGAGGATAGGACAGCTAGGGTAGGACAGGACAGGACAGGACAGGACAGGACAGGACAGGACAGGACAGGACAGGACAGGACAGGACAGGACAGGACAGGACAGGACAGGACAGGACAGGACAGGACAGGACAGGACAGGACAGGACAGGACAGGACAGGACAGGACAGCCTTTTATTATCCCACAGGGGGATGACCAATACAATGACCAGAAGTGAGGATCAAACCCAGCTACCTTGGACCCAAGTTGCTTTGCAGAACCAACTCTGCCAGCTGCACAATATGGCATCCTAATCACCATTATTTTTACACATCCCAGAGGCTAGATCTAAAGTTTTAAGACCAAGCGGCCTAAAACAGAGCCTTGTGGGACACCACATTGTGTGTATTTTGACTTTAATCACTGCAATCACTGTTGCTAATAAAGTGTTCCAGCCTGTCAAAGATCTAAACCAGGCCAGAACTTGTGTGTCTAAAGCCTGTCTGTTTTATATTCCAAGGTGGAACGGTCCGGGTCCTTTCTGTGTGGAGTTTGCTTGTTCTCCCCGTGTCTGCGTGGGTTTCCTCCGGGCGCTCCGGTTTCCTCCCACAGTACAAAAACATACATTGAGGTGAATTGGAGATACATTAAACTTGAACTGATGAATCTTGTGTAGCCAGTAACTACCTGTGATCATGATCATCATACACCTTGGAAAATTTGGTTATGCTGATTGGACAGTCATCTATAGAATGACAGTTTAGCTGTTCTCACTTCCAGAAAAAACTGGTGTCAGCATCAAACACCCCTCTAAAACCATCAAGGGACAGTCTGACTAGACTATGTGTGAAGGTACCATTTATGTGAAGGTATATATAGGAGTTTTGGAGACACTTGCTGCCACCAAATGACATATTTTTATGACTGCAAAGACATACGTGTCCAGACTTCAACGTGAATACTGTAGCGAGTCAGCGGGAATCATTTTTGCTCCTTTTATTGAAAAAGAACTGACTTGCTCAATAATGTGAGTCAGTTTGTGGAAGAACAGGTACAAGAACTACCTCTACCCGAGGTTATAAAAACACAGAGGGTCCTCATTTTTGTACAGTCAAGTCAATTTTATTGCTATGGCGCTTTTTACAATAGACATTGTCTCAAAGCAACTTTACAGAATACAGGACCAACAGACCAGAACCCCCTATTGAGCAAACCGAGGGCAACAGTGGCAAAAAAAATCCCAAAAAATTACAGGAAAAACCTTGAGAGGAACCAGACTCAGCAGGGACCTCAATCATCAATGGGTACAGACACACAAAACTGCACAGATTGTAACATGACACACATGAATCAATTCTTCTGTACTCACAGATCACACTGGTACATTTAGATTCTCTTGGTGTCACTTATTGTTTTGGAAATTTGTGCCTTCGTCCAGTCGTTTTGGCCGGTGGCTCACTGCCTTCTTGGAAGACCGCACCAACCGGCCACCATTCAGTGGAATGCGCTAAGTAAGCTGGATCTTCTCAATACTTACACCTTTATGCTTTTACATTGTCGAGTCACATTTTTATGATGACCAGCTAATATCCAGAGTAAACGCTGTGTGCAGCATTGACAGCAGTTAGACAGACTGGAAGTGACTCAGTAAGGTATCTGGAGCCACGCTGACTGCAGTGCATCCCACAGCTGCTGGAGGGGGCGTGGGGGAGGATCCACAGAGCGAACACGATGATCAAGGTGGTCCCACAGATGCTTAATTGAGTTCAAGTCTGGGGAATTAGGGGGCCAGAGTAGTACTTGGAAGTCTCGGTCATGCTCTTCCAACCAGTGTTGGACATTTTTAGCCGTGTGACATGTCACATTGTATTTCTGGAAGGTCCCATTCGCCCCAGGGAAGACAACCAGCATGTATGGGTCTGTATGGGATCTGCAAGATGGATTTATACCTGAATCGGTTGAGAGTGCCTTCCACACCTTTATACCCACCTAACCAGCTCACGAAATGTGACTTCCTTCATGAGCTATGCGCCGCAGCCGGCAGTGTATATGCTTTGTAGGAATGGCAGAGAGAAGACTTTAGGGAGTTGACTGAGTTTATGTATTAAACCAGAAGGAAAGAACTTTAAATTAGAATCGAGTTCTTTGAATGTAGCCGTTGATGCAGAAATGCAGAAGTGTTTGGAATTACACTGAAATCTGCAGCTCTGCACTCTTTAAATAAAAAGAGCCATCCTGAATTAAAGGCTCGAGGGTTAGATGCTGTGTAATTGCTCCCATGCAGTCTTTGCGTAGCTAGTAAACAAGGCTGAATCTAATATAGGCATCTATTTACGACGTAGCCTGTGTTAGAGACGACCTCCTACATCTTACTTCCTCAGGGGAAAAATAAATTAAAGACTAAGAACCAATAAACTAATGAAAGCCCAAACTCATCTGGACCTTCGGCACAGACACATCGCAGTCTGCGTCGTGAGTGTGACCGCTGTGATGCCATTAGCATTTCTGCCTGATTACTAAGCACCTAAGCCCTTTTAGTAATTAGTTCCGAACGAGCAGCCGAGGCGAAGTTGAAAGCGTTCCCGTAAATATGACACAGCCGAGAGAAAACCCACGAGCCAATTAACCTCGGTGTTAATTAGAAAGGAGAGGCCTCAGATTTAATTGAAGCCGACTGATTTAATTAGAGAGTAGATATCGGACAGGTCGTACGCATCTGAGAGCTGCTCAACTGGAACTGATTGAACCCATGACGTGTGGAAAAGGTGCGAGTGTGCTTAAATGTAGCGTTATAAGCATATATGTGCACGGGAAAGCATATTTCGTGACAGCTGTTCGTGGCATGCTTGGGGATATGTTAAACGTTAGGTTGGTGGTAATTATTCGTAGTTCTCATCTTGAATGCAGCAGATATGGGCAGCAAAACAATCTGAGCAACTTCGATGAGGGCCAAACGACTTGGTTGGAAGTACGTGGTGAAAAAGCCCTTAATGAAATACCTCAGACTGGATTATGAGTAGAAACTAGTTTTATTCTTCTCTGCAGAGGAGGATCACACCAACAAAGTCCCACATAGAGACTCTGTGAATGCGATAAGGCCGAGATTTCTTAGCTAGAACTTAGAAACTGGTCTAAACCAGCTAGAACTGGGTTTTAGAGGTCATACAAATGCAACTGATGCACTTCTGGACTTGTACATCACATACATCACTTTCCATTGTAGCAGTATATTGGAATATGACTACTAAATACACAGATCAGTCATAATATTAAAACCACCTCCTTGTTTCTACACTCACTGTCCATTTTTATCAGCTCCACTTACCACATAGAAGCACTTTGTAGTTCTACAATTACTGACTGTAGTCCATCTGTTTCTCTGCATGCTTCGTTAGCCCCCTTTCAGCATGAAAGCATGAAAGCATGAACAGCATGAACAGCATGTTCTTCAATGGTCAGGTATTATTTGGGTGGTGAATCATTCTCAGCACTGTAGTGACACTGACATGGTGGTGGTGTGTTAGTGTGTGTTGTGCTGGTATGAGTGGATAACACACAGCAATGCTGATGAAGTTTTTAAACACCTCGCTGTCACTGCTGGACTGAGAATAGTCCACCAACCAAAAACATTCAGCCAACAGCGCCCCATGGGCAGTGTCCTGTGACCACTAATGAAGGACTAGAAGATGACCATCAAACAGCATCAATAGATGAGTGATCGTCTCTGACTTTACATCTACAAGGTGGACCAACTAGGTAGGAGTGTCTAATAGAGTGGACAGTGAGTGGACACGGTATTAAAAACTGATCCACTCATACCAGCACAACACACACTAACACACCACCACCATGTCAGTGTCACTGCAGTGCTGAGAATGATCCACCACCTAAATAATACCTGCTCTGTAGTGGTCCTGTGGGGGTCCTGACCATTGAAGAACAGGGTGAAAGCAGGATAAAAAGATATGTAGAGAAACAGATGGACTACAGTCAGTAATTGTAGAACTACAAAGTGCCTCAATATGGTAAGTGGAGCTGATAAAATTGACAGTGAGTGTAGAAACAAGGAGGTGGTTTTGATGTTATGGCCGATGGGTGTATATCTACACATTCTAAGTATCAGAGATGTAAATTATCATTCTTCTTTCACAAGTATCTCCGAATCAGCAAGGGACGCTCACAGGCAGCCATGGTAAGTATCCAATAACAGTGGTCAGAGGACCACTGGCAGTTCAAATGACCATAAATGTAGCAGTCAGTCAAAGTGTCTTAGAGTGACATTGGTCAGTGGTAGCTCAGTGGTAAATTGCTGGATTAGTAATCAGAATGTTGCTGTTTAAAGTCTCACCCTGGCAAATTGCCACTGTTTGGCCCCTGAGCAAGGCTCTTAACCCTCAATTGCTCGTGCTGTATTCGGTCATGTTAGGTAAAATATCAAGGTGTCCATGAACGTTTGGTAACTTGTCCTTCTCCTCTGATCTCTGTGATACAACAGCAGTGCTCATGTCTCAACAGGTTCTGTTCCCCCTCTGAATGTTAAACAACCCCAACACCCCTCACCATTAACTTGGTTCTGCTTGGAAATAATTCTGGTTGGTCTCTGATCTCACGTACACCTGCTATCTCCATCTATATAAACTCCCTCATCCATACAATAAACTGGAAGCTTACTCTGAGTGTCTGTGCTTCTGAGTTTCTTCTACTGAATGTATGTAAACCTTTGACCTTTACGATACCTCCTGCACTCTTCTTTTGAAGGACTGGAGGAGCTGAGGTCTGAAGGGAAGAGAACTGGGTCTGACTGAGTCCTTCACACTGACATTTTAATTTTGGGAGCAGGTCTATTTGGAGGTGTTGCTCACAGGAATACGAGTGAAGGACCAGGGGTGAGAGATGTATGGCTGCTGTCTGAAGATCCTTCAAGTCCATCTTAGGGGAGTCTGGGTCATTATTAAAATATCCCTGTGTGTGTGAGTGTGAGTGGCCAAAAGTATGTGGACACATGGTGATGAGCTTGTTGGAGTTGACTCTGTCTGTGACGGCTATCAGTATGATTTTGACGTGTGTATCGTATCATATCCTTTCAGTAAACACGCAGTCAAAAACAGCATTTGACTGGAAGGCCTGTTTTGCAGTCAGCATTCTGAATCATCTCAGGTGTGTATACACTGATCAGCCATAACATCAAAACCACCTCCTTGTTTCTACACTGACTGTCCATTTTATCAGCTCCACTTACCATATAGAAGCACTTTGTAGTTCTACAATTACTGACTGTAGTCCATCTGTTTCTCTACATACTTTTTTAGCCTGCTTTCACCCTGTTCTTCAATGGTCAGGACCACTACAGAGCAGGTATTATTTAGGCGGTGGATCATTCTCAGCACTGCAGTTACAATGACATGGTGGTGGTGTGTTAGTGTGTGTTGTGCTGGTATGAGTGGATCAGACACAGCAGCGCTGCTGGAGTTTTTAAATACAGTGGTCCACTCACTGTTCACTCTATTAGACACTCCTACCTAGTTGGTCCACCTTGTGGATGTAAAGTCAGAGACGATCGCTCATCTATTGCTGCTGTTTGAGTCGGTCATCTTCTAGACCTTCATCAGTGGTCACAGGACGCTGCCCACAGGGCGCTGTTGGCTGGATATATTTTTGGTTGGTGGACTATTCTCAAAAATTTCATCAGCGCTGCTGTGTCTGATCCACTCATACCATCCACCACCCAAATAATACCTGCTCTGTAGTGGTCCTGGGAGAGTCCTGACCATTGAGGAACAGCATGAAAGGGGGCTAACAAAGCATGCAGTGAAACAGATGGACTACAGTCAGTAATTTCAGTCAGTAGAATTTCAAAGTGCTTCTATATGGTAAGTGGAGCTGATAAAATGGACAATGCCAAGTATGTAGCCAAGGTGAGGGCCCTGTGCCCAAGTATATTTTAAATAATTATTTTTATACACCTATTAGCAATGGCTGTGGTTAAAACCCCTGAACTGGATAATTAGGAGGGATGTCCACATCCTTTTAGCCATTTTCAGCCAAATTCTTGCATGTAATTCCTTCCTTAAACAGCCTGTTTGTGTAATACCATACTAAGCTGGACGTCCCTGCCAGAAAATGGGCTTTGTTTGGTATTAAATCCTAAATGAGTCCCAGTCTCCTTTCCTGAACCCCTTTCAGATGGCACATACAAGTGCTTTGGCCACGTGTTCCTAACAGAATGCAGATACGGCCAATTTCTATTCGTGTTTGAATAACACATACCACTGTGCATTGTTGCTCTGTTTGGTATTTTCTGCCCTTTCTAATACATTTGCTCAGGTTCTCCAGCCTCCTTCTGGGTACACAGCAAGCTGCTGATTAGCTGCAATTCAAACTCCTCCTAAACCGGCCAAAAATCAGATTTAAGAGGAATTACCAGCAGCTCAGAGGCAGGAACAAGGTGTTTTTTATAGATCAGAAAGTGTTTGTCCAAATCAAACGAACACAACAATCCAGCATGCAGTCGCTCAGCTGAGGAATGCTAGGTCATGTCGCTAACAATTAGCTTTTGTTATAGCGTGCTATCACGTCGATTACGTTTGTGCCATGGCCACCTTAGCACAATTCCGTGTTAGTAATTAGGACTGTGTACAGCTGGTCATTTATTTGTATGGTTCAATAGGGACAGCGTGACTGTACATGATGAAAAAGACCAAGAAACTGTGTTTTGTTTTTAAGGTCAGAAAGAAAACCCCAACTGTCACACAAAAAAAACAGGTCTACCATTAAACAAGCATAAATAACACTCCACACAGTCAATCAAGCTGTACATTTTTATGGTTTTAAAGGCTGCTGTGAAGGAAACGAAGACCCTGCTGCTTCTTTGCAATATGTACTGAAACATTATGGGCAATTGAAGACTCATTAATGAGTGAATGTATGTAACTGGTACATATTAAAGAAGATTTTAATGTTATCAACTATGAAGCTATATCTGGATACATTTTCAGCATTTAGCAGACACTTTTATCCAAAGTGACTTACAGTACTGTGACAGCATACAGGCTAAGCAATTAAGGGTTAAGGGCCTTGCTCAAGGTTCCAACAGCAGCCACCTGGCAATAATGGGGCTTGAACCAGTGACCTTCTCATTACTAGTCCTGTATCTTAACCGCTAGGCAACAATGTTCCAAATCTCTAGATTTACATTTTCAGCTTTAAGCAGACGCCTTTATCCAAAGTGACTTACAATACTGTGACAGCATACAGTCTAAGCAATCGAGGGTTTAGGGCCTTGCTCAAGGTCCCAACAGCAGCCACCTAGCAATAATGGGGCTTGAACCAGTGACCTTCTGATTACTAGCCCAGTACCTTAACCACTAGGCAACAATGTCCCAAATCTCAAAATTTACATTTTCAGCATTTGACACTTTTATCCAAAGTGACTTACAGTACTGTGACAGTATACAGTCTAAGCAATCGAGGGTTAATTGTCTTGCTCAAGGGTCCAACAGTGGCAACCTGGCAGTGAACCAGCAACCTTTTGATTACTAGTCCAGTATCTTAACCGCTAGGCTACAACTGTCCTTGCTCACAATAAGCTCAAACACAAAGCAAAAATAACTTAAGACTCAAGAAACCAGGTCACGATGCTTTTATGGCCTGTACAGATTCTCCTGACCTGAATTTTATTAATATGAACGCTTTAAAAATGCAAACGCATCCTTGAAACCAGCACACAAATAACATCGAGTCAGTGGTGGACCTGTGATGCTTCCTGTCCATTAATAGATGGGATGAATGTGGGCGAATACAATGCACAGAGAAACTGAATGGCAGCTATGACTTAACACTTACACATTAAGCAATAGCGCTTCCCATGACCACCAAACCAGTGTGAAAAGAACTTTTGGATAAATGATGCTTTCTTTTCTCCAGTAGCGTTTAAAAGATAATCGATGCATTGAAGCTCTTGTAGTGGCTCATAATGGCCCAACACCTTAGCAGAACACCTAATAAAGTGGGAGCTAAAAAGAAGTGGTGGGCGGGTTGATCCGAATATCGATATTATCGATACCTATGTTGGTATTGGTATCGGACCGATACTAGTGTGATGGGATGAATACTTTAGTTTTACTTTTTCTCCGCTACATTCAGCACGTTTCTCCCGTTTCATCAGAAGGTTAAGATCATGTCTGTACAGCCGCCGCTCCTGTCACATCTTACATGCACACCTCGCTCCTCCCCTCCTGCTCTGCTGTGTTTTGTTGTGGTACCGTCACGTTGTTATGTTGTTAAAAGCCTAACATGCATCAGTACGTTGGTAGGCATTAGAAGATTGTACGTTTTTGAACACTTTTCTTTGCAGAAACAGAAATAGGGTCAATTTTATGGAAATAATAGTGTAAACTATACGTACGTAAAGTACGGACGCACCTTACACACTTTGCGCATCCTACGCTCTTATTCCCTGTGTTGTGTTCTGGTGAATGAGAGCTCTTTTCTTTTGACTTTGTGCTTATAAATGTAAACAGAATAGCATAGATTTTTTATTTTAAATTAACAAGGACACATATATTCGGTCACCATTAAAAATGTACAGATTTATTCACCCAGCAAACACAACTATGTGGTATAAGTTAGCCGCTTTGTGGTGATACTCCATGATGGTAATGTTGTGAGAAAGTAAAGCACCAGAAACAAGAAATCAGAGCGCTTTAAACAACTGAATTTATCTACAACCCTATTGAGAGCAGATACTTACAAAACATTTATGTATTACAATAATACACTTTAAGGTCATGAACATTCATTCAGATTTAGCAATTTGATGATGCATCTACCTTAATTATTAAAAAGTATTGGTTTCGGTATCTGAGATACTGGCCCTGTATTTACCTGGTATCAGATCTATACCAAATTTTGCAGTATCGCACACCACTACCAAAAAGAGCTAGGCATATTTAAAAGTCATGATGTGTCATTTTTGAATACAATAAACTTTTTTTAGTCTTAAATAAAAAGCATTTGTTTAGCATATAAATACAAAAAGCAGTGACTTTCAGATTTCATCAAAGTTTGAGTCTCTGCAGATATCAGGTTTCACTCTTTTAGGTATTCATGGTTCCAGAAGAAGCACTTTTTCGCTTACCGAGAGTTTCTTTAAAGTTTCCTTTTTGGGGATAAACTTATTTAATTTGCAGTGATAGCAAGGACCCGTTACAGCGTGAATTTGATACGGTTCTCTGGGTAGAATTTTTTTACGTGTGTGGTTCATCCTTTCATCAGTATGATAATGATATTCTGTGAGCGCACACTTCTCCCTGCTGATAGTCGCTTTTTCTTTCTCACCATTTCCTCCCTTCACAGGCTCAGGCAGCAAACCGACACATACGGTGCACATCCAGGGTCAGAGTTTATTCATTATTAATGATATTAGCACCTACACTCAACACTGCTAAAAAAAGGAAGTTTAGCAGATGTGGAACTGAAAATAAACTGATGTGACAGATGTGTGAATGCATGTTGTGTATGTAAGAATGTATGTACCAGTGGCGATTTCTCTAAGACTGCAAGGGAAGCTCATCTTCCCCTAAAATGTCAAAAATTAAATGGTCAAATATGTACAGTTGTGTTAACATTTCATCGACTACAAATACGTTAGAACACGTTCATCTCGAAGACGAGTTCGGTCAGAATCAGCTAATTATCATACTTTCCCTTAGCGTCAATGCATTTGCCCGCAGAAGCTGAGCGTCTCTTCACTTCTATGGGGCTGCATGGGTTCTTTTTTTCATTGCTTCGAAACTCGCTGGTCATTGGATAAATGCCACGATTTTGTCCCACCCCCGGACGCTGAGCATCTCTGGGGGTGAATGGAGCTGTGGGCGGGTCTGGACGCTGAGCTTCAGCCTTTCGAATCAGTCCCGTTTTGATTGACAGCTATCACTGGGAGCTTCAGTCCCATCGCGGATTTTCCGAGTGGAGTCGAAAGACAAACTGCAACCCGTTTCAGGACATTTTCTTGAAAAGGAACGGAGGGCAGAATTTATGTATAAATAAATTGACAAATTTTACAATGTAAGCCGACAATGAGCCTTCCCCTCTTTGAAAGACCAGCAGCCTCCACTGGTATGTACATATGTATGAACATATGTTACCATGGTCACCATAATTGAAGATTGGTAAATGGTGAAGGTAAATATCAAATGACTTACTTAAATAAACAAACTATGTCAGGAAGGATTGCATCTATGTACACTATATGGCCAAAATATGTGGACACCTGACCTTAACTTGTCAAGCTAAGCTAAGCTAAGCTAAGCAAAGCAAAAGTAAACTAAGCTAAGCTATCCTATCCCATCCCAACCCATCCTACTTCAACCTAACAGCCCTCTAATGCAAGACACAGAACAAGTGTAACTTATACATAAAGTAATCATTCAATCAAAACACAAAGGACAGCTGATGATCTTGAGTAGACAGGGCGGAGACAAGGATGCGTGAAACAAACAGTCCATGTGCTCCCAAAACTGACAGGGCGTGGCACATAAACGAAACCTCGAGATCCTGTGTTCTGGGAGCCAGGTGAAGCTGGAACTATGACACTTGTCAGCAACAGCTTTGTTTGAACCAGCACCCTTATGCTAACTAGTCCAGTACTTTAACTGCTAGGCTACAACTTATTACAGTCTACAGGCTACAGTCTTTGACCATAAAGCTTGTGTGTCAGTTAATGAAGGCCACAATCAAGTCTTTTCTCACACTGACCATTAAAGTTTGGCAAAATAAATAAATGAAAGGGTTAAAATACGACCCATTATTGCTTGTACAGACTGAGCCTTTGGTGGACCCACTTTTTGTACCCAATCATGATTGTTTCACCTGTTTATTGTGGAAGATTTTAAAATGCTGTAATATTCTATACTTTTACTTATTCTTTAGTCCAAAGTGACTTACAGTACTGTTACAGTATACAGTCTAAGCAATTGAGAGTTAAGGGTCTTGCTCAAGGGCCCAACAGTGACAATCTGGCAGTGGTGAGGCTTGAACCAGTGACCTTCTGATTACTAGTCCAGTACCTTAACCGCTCGGCTACAACTGCCCTTAAAATTTTAAATTTGCAGTCTTGTTTTGCAGCCTAGTCTAGTCTAGTTGGTCAGCCAAAGAATTAAAAGCCATTTCTTTTTACTTTTGTTGGTTCAATGAAGGTTCAAATCACAGATATTTGTTTCTTATTACGTTTAACAAAATGTCCCAACATTTCTAAAAACAGGGTTTATACAGTAAAAACAATATCTTTAAATTCATAGTAAATATTTAAAACAGTGATCTGGCTGTTTCAAGGCACCAGGGCTGAAAGGAAACACACACATACACAAACTGTCACCTAAACTGAGAGAAAGTTGCCCATAACCAAGCTGCTTTTACACAGCCATGGGTTTAAAGGCTGTTGTGCAGGATGGAAGACACACAACCAGATAAGTTGCACATCAATCAAGGGATTAGCATGAATTCTACAGTTTTGTTTTTTTCAACTAAACAGGCCAAAGTAAAAAAGAAAAAAAAAAGAGATGGAAGATATTAGTTCATTTCCAGTTCTAAATGGTAGCACTCATTTCCTGATGTGGTTCGTGGTGCATATTCACGATGGAAATTGAGCTCATTGAACATCGAGGCGTCACATTTCCGGTATCAGTCTCATTTTGTGCGGTTGGGTTGTGCTCGAGTTATTTTTTCCCCTGATTGATTTCAATTCAGCTCTGCAATTTGCAGCCACTTTGCAGCGAAGAAAAGCTAATTCTCCTCCTCGGAACCTGCGTCTCCTTTTATTCTAGGGAACATAATATACTGTATATTTGGGAAACGCGGTACATGGTGCAGATATTACTAAACCCTACGGTTCATTAGACTCAGCCATAAAGCCCCGTTGGCTGGGGAGCGCATACCATGAATTCCTTTCAGCGGCTTTAGTTATGCTAACGAGATTTAAGCTTTCGCCCCGACTAAGGTTGTGAAATGTACCGCAGGGGGGGTTCGAAGAAATCCTGAGTTTCACAGCTGCACTTTTTTTTCCGAACATGATTAAAATATCAATTTTACCAGAATTAGAATTTTTGCACCAAAAGTCGACTTTAAGGGAATCGTTTCAGTTACAGTCACAGCCGTACAGGTGAGTCTTTTACATTTAGAATAGAACACAATATAATAGAATGCTTTTATGTGTCATATATACATATACACATGTACAGTACAACAAAATACTTTTGTCTGCATATCCCAGCTCATTTGGAAGCTGGGGTCAGAGCGCAGGGTCAACCATCATACGACGCCCCTGGAGCCGAGAGGGTTAAGCGCCTTGCTCAAGGACCCAACAGTGGCTGCTTGGCGAGCTGGGATTCGAACTCTCAACCTATCAATTGACAGCCCAAAGCTCCACCCACTAGACCACCACTGTCCTTAATGTATTATAATTTATTACAATTATCTATCAGCATGTATTCATTGGAAGTGTGGTTGGAGGTGGGAACTAAATGAGTCCTTGCAGGGGTAAATGCCACTACATAATTTGTATATAATTGTTTTCCTCCAAATCATAATTCGTCTGACTGAGGAGTGTCGCAAGACCGCTCTGACACTCAAGCAGTACCAACCGCATCTTTTCACCTGCACCAGGTGGGTTCATATAGGGTTCCGTTACACACACAGAGAGTCACACACTGATCACCATTAACCCCATCTCTTTGTGCAGGCATTATTGATCAGCCAGCCATCGTGATCAACAGCCATTGTTCATCCATTTTCCCGCCCCTTACTATGTAGTCATCTGGCTGGTTGATAGAAAGGTTGAGATTTTAAATTGAGAGCTCGAGATCTCAGCACTGGTAGGCTAAAGCTTCTTTAAATGTTCAAAAAGGTGGAAATCAGATGGAGCTAGATCCAGACTATAAGCGTCTCTTAGTCTCTCAGACACGACCGATTACTACTCCTCCCACCCTCACCGCTTATAGCAAAAATATAAAAGTGTGGAAACTTTTCGAACATCGCTTGTATACATGACAAATAAAGGCATTCTATTCATTCTATTAAAATATTGGCCAATGAAAAAAAAAGCACTTATTTAGGGTGCAAAAGTCTTGGTTTTCTGTGCAGGAAAAAAGTCACAAGCAGTGTGTGGGCAGGCGGTGGGATCGTTGGTATTGGTGGTTACTGGTGTGTCCTTATTTCACCGTCAGCGATACTGCAGAGTGAGTCGAACAAGATCTGAGGCAGAAAATCCCTCCTCAGTGACTGCAGTTTCACACACTGGACAGATCCTCTGGTCTGTCATAGGATTAGTGCTGGAGGAATTCTTTTTTCATTGGAGCAAGTGTGTGTATGTGTGAAAGAGACAAGAAAAGACTTCCTGTGGGGCTTTTGGGCTTGATAGGCTTAGATTAAATTAGCTGAGCCTGCAAACGTGTCAGCCAACTTAAGCCCTGGAGCTGAGATAGCCCTGCAAAAATAAAGAGAAAGACGGATGGAAAAAGAAACGGATGCTACATGGTTTTGATCCAGTTTGAAATCCCACAATGCATGCTGACACTGTGACATTGTTGGGTTAGCTGCAGAACTTCAAAAAAGAAGGAGGAAAGCCGGTTGTGCGTCTCCTTCATGGTGAATGTCTTTTTAAAGAATCAGCTGCTTCTATACGTATGTCTGGTTTGCCACAATCGGATGCCCATCCTGACACAACCCTTATTTTTCTACCTGGGCTTGGGACTGGCACTGAGAGTGCACTGATAAGCATGCCTCCCAATGGCTAGGCTTTTTCAGCCATCCCACCCTCAGGCATTAGCCAATCTTGTCTATACAAACACTCGACTGGCTGATAGCACCCCTGCAATTCAAACCCTGGATCCCCAAATCTCAGCAGTATAGTAGTCTAGTACAAGCGACCCACATTTTGTCCATGATTTTTCACATGACCCTTACTCTCTTTGCTCTGTTCAATCTGGTCACACTGTGGTTTACGAGATATAACACAAAGCCACCACAAGGGGGTGTTCACGTACAAGTTTATTTAATTATTAGTATTTTTCTATGCAACCCATTTTTTGGGGGCTTGCAACCCACCCAAGGGTTGTGACCCAGTGTTTTAAAATCCTTGTTATAAAACGGATAGTTCCGGTCCTAAAATCTGATTGGCTGAGCCGCGTTCGAAGCCGTTGTGAAATCCCCGATAAACGCACACCTATGACCACCTCACATCATTCCATATTAATACGCCACTGAATACAAAAGTTAATGTTATTTTCGCCCTCATGTTGCCTAGCAACACTGTTAATCGAACTATTTTGCGTCGCGGAAGAATGCTTTATTGTAAGTTTATACACAATAAATACATTTATGAATTAAACATTGTTGTATTTATTATATTTTATGTTGACCGCCGTTTTATAAAAGCAATAAGCCACTCGAGACCGTGCATTACTGTTATGATTTTAGCACGGGGAAAGAAGTTTTAGGCACTCCGCTTTGCTTCGTGCCAAAAACGTCATCCCCGTGCTAAAATCACAGTAATGCACGGCCTCTCGTGGCTTATTGCTTTAGTCTAGCAGTTTTACCACTGTGTCACCTGAGCATCCCTAACATCTTATACAGAGTTATATTTATATTATCTTTTTTTTCTGTTGGACCGGTGCTTGCATTGTATTATTTACAATATAAAGAATATTTTGAATGTCTTTATACATTTGCAGTATTCGTTTTATCCATCCTGACATTAGTTATGTAAGTTCAAAAGCATTATTACTATATATTTAAGCTGGTTCATAGGTAGCATAGTTACTGACCACACTGCTACTCCTTGGTAGAGGTTTTAATTGTAGCGTAACTTGGCTAATTTATTTCCAGAATTGCTAGTTTAGTTACAAATTAATTAACTGTAGTGCTTAGAGCTTGCACCATCTTCCTTGAGACTACCAGATAATGAGGCCACATATAGGACTGAAGGGTACGGAGGCCACACCCCATTTGTTCCATCTAATGGGAAACATGACTTGGTCTTAAAACAGGCCTTTTATTGGGATTGACAGCTGGCGAGGACACAACTCTCACACTGGGATAGCAGGTACAAAACACGCCTCTTTCACTGGGACTAACAAAGTCAGGATACAGCTTGTTCATTGGGAATGACTGGTACAGGTGATATTCTTTCTTTACTAGGACTGAGATGCACAGCGGGTACACTTTCTCTGTTCCGACTGATGGGCATCATGACCTGGTCTTATAGCTACAACTAGGTCCTTTTTATGGGATTGACAGCTAGCGAGGACACAACTCCCACAATTGGACTGACGGGTACAAAAACACTCCTCCTTCTCTAGGACTAAAAGTCAGGATACACCTTGTACATTGGGAATGACTGGTACTGGACTGAAAGGCTCAGCGGGTGCACTTCCTTTGTTTGGTCTTTTGGGCACTTGGGGACTGACTGGTAAAGAAGACACACCTGATTTTTTGGGATTGACAAAAAAAAACAGGATGCACCTTGGTACTGCACCTACTTTACTATGCCTGGGTGGGTTGGAACTGATGGACACTTGACAATTAGAGAAGGGTTTTTTCATTGGACGTCAACTAAGTCACGCCCCCATTGCTTAACGACATAGGCTAAATCTCCTTTGCTGACTTTACAGAGATATACCAAAGAATCCACCAAATCAGCAAATCAGTTACATAGATCCTGACCAGTACATTCAAATCAGTCATTTCCTGCTCCCTAGAGCCAGACCCTTAACTCTGAAACGTTCTCCTTAATTGTAATTCACTGTGAATTTGAGGTGCACACCAAATGAATAAATGCTAATTTACATTTAAATCATAAATGCTGGTAATTTCAAAATGACCATCTCTGCAGTACCTGATCAGCACTCGTCTATAATTATCTCCAAGTTTTGCAGTCTCCACTGGAAAGCCATAATAGTAATCAACCTCGCATTAGAAGATTCACACAGCGACAATCAGTGCAGTATAATTTTACTGATTACAAACTCTGTGCTAATCAAGAGTCCTTCTCCGTGGACTAATGTGTGTTAAAGGTCCATTTTCTTCATCTTCTGCCACTTTATTATGGAAGCAAGATGGTGCAGCTTTTGTTTTTCTTTTAATACCATTGCTAAAAATGGAACAGTGGACCTAAACACACCAATAGTGGATTGTCCACTGTGAGTTACCCTTAGGTTTGAATGATTAGATATAAAACTAAGGACAAACATAGCAGGAATACTAGTCCTTCCACACCATTTTAATAAGCTGTAAACAGAACATTGAATGGAAAGAGGTCATTCCACATGCTGACATCCTCCTGAAAGCAAACATCATTAGGATAGAGGCAATCCTAGCCAACTGACATGCTAAAGCATATTTCCGAAGAACTTCTGCCTCAGCAAGTCAACAAAAGACCTGATGGATAAAAGCTTCACCACACAGACCAGCTAAAACACTGTGCAGACTACAGTCGAGCTACAACGGTACTTCAGGAATTTCCTCTCTTGAATTTCAGCAGCCAGGAGACAGCAAAGAAAGCAAACTCAAATGTACGTCCTCCATACCCTGAGTCTGGCTTCATCTGTTGAGAGACAGACCAGACAAAGCCTGTGTACAGATGAACGACCCGGTGCACTCTTAACAGAAGCTACGGCATCTCTTGGAATTTCTGATGGACCGATACCTTGCCGAGAAAATTCACAGGGTTGATTTTGGACTGGGTTCAGCAAGACCTCAGTTAGGATTGAGACACATGAATGAATGCCTAATTTTAGAGCTCATATGGCCTCAAAATTCACATTCATGGCATTTGGCAGACACTCAACTCAAATGTAGCTTTATTGGCATGACAAATAAAGACATTTGTATTGCCAAAGCTTTTAGCAATTTATAGCTTTTTATAAACTATATTATCCCCCTGTCCCACCTGTTTACACTCTTCTCCTGCGTTTCCCCTCACACCGTATCCTGCGTTCTCATTGGCTGTTCGACATGTCACTCATTCCCAGTCGCACATCTCAGATCAGATATCTGACATGCTAGAAAACTCGATCCGGTTGCCGAGCGCTCGGCGAGCCGGTCGGATCAAGTTGTTGGATAGTTCACACTTAGCGATCGAGAGCCGAGTTTTGATCGCCGAGCGAACGCCGAGTTGCTCCCGAACCGGCAAATCTAGCGCCGACCAGCCGCCGGGCGAAAATCAGGGCAAAAATCGTGTAGTGTGAACTAGGCATAACGTAGCAACGTGCACTAGGCACACGGTATCGGATGTTTAGTATCGGAGCCTCGTTTGCGAGTTTACGAGTACAAGTTAATGAGCGCGGTATCGGGCAAATACCCAATACCAGTATCGGTACTCATGCATCTCTACTTAAAACTAATATTTTAAGTAAGTGGAATAAAGAATGAAACTTTGTAGTGTGTGTGTTTTACACCTTTACCCTAAGTGACTTCCAATTTTGACTAAATACAATTCAAGCAATTGACAGTCTTGCTCAGGGGCCCAACATTGGTGGTAATGGGACTCTCTGATTACTAGTCCAGTACCCTAACCATTGAGCTACCAATGCCAAAAATTAAGTCAGTGGTATCTTAGTGGTTGGGTTTTTATACTATCAAGTCTGAAAGTATTCGTCAAAATCAAGCAGTCACTGTCTGGCTCCTTAGTAAAGCCCTGAACCCTAATGGTACCAGGGGTGAGTGTAATGGCTGACCATGCGCTCTGACTAAGGCATGTCAGAAACAAGCTGGTATATTTGAAGAAAAGAACTTCATTGTATTGAACACATTTATAACTTAAAATGAAAATAAAGACACTCACTCATTCACTGTCTTAACCGCTTATCCAATTAGGGTCGCGGGGGGTGCTGGAGCCTATCCCAGCTTTTCAATGGGTGCAAGGCACACAGTAACACCCTGGACAGGGCGCCAGTCCATTGCAGGGCAGACACACACACACACCCATTCATCTATAGGGCAATTCAGTGTCTCCAATTAACTTGACTGCATGTTTTTGGGCTGTGGGAGGAAACCGGAGCCCCCGGAGGAAACCCACGCAGACACAGAGAGAAGCGCAAACTCTGCACAGAAAGGACCCGGACCTCCCCACCTGGGGATCAAACCCAGGACCTTCTTGCTGTAAGGCAAAAGTGCTACCCACCGTGCCGCCTGAAAATAAAGGAATTATTTTGAAATTGCTTCTAGGATGAGGGATAAATTAAAAGGGTGAGCGTGTGGTGCACTGCCGTGGATTAGTATTAGAAACCCGGTGTTTCAGGTGGGCTCTTAACGTACGACGACTCTGACCAGTTTATAGTCTGTGCATTATAATGACAGCAGGGTGTCCTCAGCTAAGTGTTTTTGTTCTATTTTCATTTTTTATTGTTTTTTTTTAGAAGGAGGTGGGGTGCATATCTAGCACATATACACTCCGACACTCCCTGCGCGTCTCCCTGCACCTCGATTTCCATTTAAGAGCAAATTTTTCATGAAGAACCCGGGGGCGATCTTGCAGCTGAGCTGCAAAGCAAACACAGATAAAGAAAGTGAATCGAATCGCGCGATCGATTCCGCTGACAGCGATCCTGCTGCCCGACCGAGGTGACTAAAGGAAATGATTCCTTATGGATTTCCCATTAAGCACAGACTTCTGAGTAAGAACCGCGAGACTCTTCGGTTTTTAATAGGTCTTTAATTTCCTTAATTAAGGGTCAGTTTGGCTCTGTGGGAACAGCATTTAGGATATAGATCCTGACATTTTAGCACGGTAAGACGCTTTCACTTTGATTCATTAGATACTGAGCTTTCATCTGTCCTGGAAGGCTTTCTTTTAATACACGCAAAACTGAGCAAAACGCTTGGGAATCTATCGAATGCCAGGATGACCGCTCCTAAGCTACAGACATGCAAGAGTTCAAAGACTTTCAACTCCTCCTAGTCATAGGATGCCACCATCCTAACAAGTTCAATCAAATTTACTCGCTCTCGCACCTAGGGTTGATTTAAAGCAGCCAATCCACCTTCTGCATGTCCCACACAGACACAGAAGGAACATGTATAACTCTATACAGATCTAACAAGGTCCTCAGGAGAGCTCAGCTCACCTATAGAGTCATACAAGCTAACAGAATGAGAAGTGCGTGCTGTAAAAATCACCAGCTCTTATATACAGTCCTAACTATTGGGTTCCAAAGTGCCTTTAGACTCTGTACAGATCTAACTAGATCTTCAGGAGAGCTCAGCTCACCTATACAGCCATACAAGCTCACAGAGTGACGTGTGTGTGGTGTTAAAATGACCAGTTCTTATATACAGTCCTAACTACTGGGTTCCAAAGTGTCTTTAGACTCTGTACAGATCTAACTAGGTCTTCGGGAGAGCTCAGCTCACCTATACAGCCATACAAATTCACATACCCGCACTAGGCCCTGGCATCAACCCCATCCAACCGCAAGGCACGCCTTATCATAGAAGCGAATCAGTGCAGTTACATTCCAAAAGCCAATGGTGACCGCCACATCTGTGTCCGCCTTCACTTCTTTATTATTGAACAGTAAAATCAGCTTGGGTCTGATCTCTGGCAGACCTAGACAGAGCGAATAATGAAATTCAGGACAAGTTTCGTCTGGACGCTCGACACACACACAGGGTGGTTGTACTGTTTAAACAGAGAGAAGAAACTCATCAACGCTAAGACACACACACACGTTTCCATACGCGGTTAGCATCGTGACTACCAGATGTTTTTACAGCTTTAACGCAGCCCACACGAATCTCTCAGATTCATTTACACACAGCACGCCATCTGATGTACTCACTGTTCAAACAGCAGAGCAAAAGAAACATCCAAACACAGAAACACATTAGCGTACCAGCTCACATCAGAGACTAATCAGATTTATTTTTCGTTTTGTTTTTCTTTGTTAAGAATTCCTAGTTGCTCGCAGCACTTTTCCACCAAAAGAACTGGTTCCTGAACCGGTTCCGTTCAAGCTTCTTCGAACTTTGGTGCTTTTTTAGAGAACCGGCCCACGTTTCCACCAGTTTTTGGGAGCCAGGCATGCGTCATCAACAGTGGGCATTGCAAATCGCAGCTCAGAGTGCTGATCAACGCTGTGAACGCAGTCATTGTTTTAGTACGACGAGCTACCCTAAGCTTTATTTTTCCATGTTAAGCGTTGTTTGAACCACCTGTGTCGCTTTTACCACAGCATATCAAACAGTTCGTCTCATTAGAGGCACTTTAAAAATGTCAGCAGCAAACTGGCTCAAAATTCAATCAGGTGAACTTTAAAATAATGAAGCACAGCGTCAAGGTAAACAGGGAAACAACACACATTGCACAACAAAAGTAAAGAGTATTAACAGGGTGATGGGGCGTGTAGATCACCTGCGAGCATCTGTGCCGTTGTTACAGATGTTCGTTTTTATGCAAATAGCATCGATCGACTATTGGTGATAAGAAGACGTAGAAAGTTCTAGAGAAGTTGTTGCTTTTTCTAGTGCATTCACATAGGAAGCGTTTTTGTGCTTCGCTCACTGAGAGCCTCGACACAAATATCCATTAGGCTGCTAACCAGGGTCCTTGCACACCCACTAATGCCACTTTCCAAGTTGTCAGGTCGCTGTATAGTTCACACTACACGACTTTCCAAGTCATCAGGTCGCTGTACAGTTCACACTATACGACTGGATCTCTTGTAATCGGGAGTCTTTCAAGTCGGTGTGGCTTTCACACTACACGACTGATCACCAACTCACACACTACACCATCTATCACCAACTGGAATTGCAGGCGAGCTTCTCTGGTCTCCTAAACTACGTTTTGTCATGAAAACACACTCGAGAAGTGATGAGGGGTTTAGTGATACCACGTCCAAAAATACACGTCAACAAGTAGCGAGCGATCAAAGTTTGTGCGCTGATGTGCAGCGTAAAATGTAGTAGGAAAAATAAATGAATCTGAGTGGATTTGGCTACGCGAACAGCTTGGATTGTTCTATAGTGAGTTGGAGGTTAATAAATATTTTTTGTAATGCAACGTTGGTGTTATGTTTTGTAGAGAACGATAAGGTCAGAAATGCTGTAGAACTTGAGTGTGCCCCTGTTCCACCTTTTTACAACACTGGGTTTCCCCTCACCCCGTATCTTGCGTTCTCATTGGCTGTTCAACACTGCACACATTGCAAGTCGGCCCACTCATATCCAGATATGTAGCAAGCTAGATATTTATCTTCAGTCGCCGAGCACTTTTTGCTCCTGAGCCGGCAAATCTAGCGCCGACCAGTCAGCGAGCGAATATCAGGGTAGTGTGAGCGAGACATTAGTCTGGCCTTTTCCCACACAGCAGACTCAGTGGCCAATTTTGTCTGTCATTGTCAATTATGCCTGCTAGATACCACCCAGCTGACCGTTAGCCGAGATTCAAACAATCGAGACTTTCTTGACCAGCATCAGTCCCCAGCCATACAAAAAAGTCATCTTTTGACTGAATGGGCACAAATTCCCACAGACATACTTCAAAGTCCTGTGAAAATCGTTTCTCAGAAGAGCGGCTGTTGTTACAGCTGAGAAGATCACATAGAGCTCACGCTGTTCTAATATCGATTTTAAAATGAGATGTCTAACAAGCTCATGGTCAGGTGTCCTAATACTTGCTGTTTGGTGTATTCATATGGAAATATGAATCACCAGATTAATCATTCGATCTGCTGTCTGTATATTTTTGACACAGCAGATGTTCAGAAAACATGAACATGCACATTACACAGAGGAAACTTAAATAGCTTTAAATGCAAAGCTAAAACGCTAACTGTTAGCTAAATTGCTAAGTAATGCAGAATGTAGCAGCATTTCTGACTGAAATATTATAATAATTCCTTCAGGATTTGGCAACTAATTTAAATTCTAGGCATATTTAAGTCCCAGGAATGTACATTTGTATGCCAGAAATACTAAAGTTTACTGTTTATCTGAAATATCTCGACTTTTTACCACAGTAGACGAGCCAGCTAGCATGATACTGACCATTAGAAGAAATTGGCTGTTGTGTCATGAACTAAAATGTTTGCTGATGTTCTTACTCTTCTTTTATCTTCTCATCCCTTCATCCCTCAGGATTGGTCACGACCTCCTCGGTTGATCAGCAGCCATGTTGGATGATCGTTCCCGTCCAATCTGAGGCTTGCAGAAGGCTCTGTGTTCCGGTCCAGCTCTCGAGGGCACACAGCAAATCCACAGTTTTGTTTCCTCCGGCTCCATCTCACCTGATTCTGCTTATCGGTGCTGCACAGACGCCTGGTTCCTCGCCGGGTTCGCTGTGGAACCTCAGCCTCAGGGCGTCAGTGCCAACGTGCCAACAGAGTCAGTCAGGGCACGCTTGATTTTAGAGGAAAGTGTCAAAGAAGTTCAAAAGTTCTGGTGATAAGATGCTGATGAATGTGAAGTCAAGTTCTACATGTGTAGGTTCATCCATCATATCACCACCACTGTTTATCACATGATCCTTTTGTTCTTATTTTTGTTTACAAAATGTTAATGTCATCAATACAATTATATTTGTATTTTTTTTTTTATTTTAGATTAAACTTTTTATTTAGGTACGGTTAGTACGGTTCATTTTGTTTAATCTTTGTTAAATCTTGATTGTTTTCATTTATTGTTTCATTCGAGCATTTTTATGCCAACAGATTCCTTGATTCCTTCCTTCCACTGTTCCTTCCTTGGAACACTTTTGATAGATACTGACCACTGCAGACCGGGAACACCCCACAAGAGCTGCAGTTTGGGAGATGCTCTGACCCAGTCGTCAATTTGGCCCTTGTCAAACTCACTCAAATCCTCACGCTTGATCATTTTTCCTGCTTCTAACATCAACTTTCAGGATAAAATGTTCACTCACTGCCTAATATATCCCACCCACTAACAGGTGCCGTGATGAAGAGATAATCAGTGTTATTCACTTCATCTGTCAGTGGTCATAATTATAGTTATGCCTGGTCGGTGTAAATGGATAATCTAATCTACACATTTTCTAAACTGAGTGAATGAGTGACAGAAGGACGAGAAAAATACAGCATCAAGGCGCTGAATTTAAAACCTCTTACAGAACCACAACAGAGAGAGATCAAAGAGAAACCATTCACATTATAACCAACACACACACACACACACACACACACACACACACACACACACACTCAACGAGATGGAAACCTCCCCAGCATGATGCTTCCTGCTCTATTAAAGTCACTTTATGAAAGCAGCTCTGTTTGTGATGTGTGTTCATGTTGTGCCCTGGGTTCCTCATGTACTCGTTTTCTACCCATTTCAGCAGCTCACCATCTCTTTACTCACATCTAACATTAATGCAGCACCACATCCTCTTCTGCACTTTACTTCAGCTTTTATCTGCTCTCAGACGGAAGAGCTTCACATTTCTTCTACTTTCAGCTCTTCACTTTTTTCTTACTTTCAGCTGCCCGTGCTGGATGAGCATTTTGGAGTTTTTTTTTTTCTTTTTCTGTCCTTTCTGTCATTTTGCTCATCGTATCCCTACGTTAATTCAAATTTGTTGTTCATATAATTTTATTTCCATCATTCCTTAACTTCCTTGTTTCCTTTTACAACCCCAAATCAGAAAAATTTGGGACAGCATGGACTATGCAAACAATAATAAAAACACAGAGTTTCTTACATTTACTTTGACTTTTATTTGATTGCAGACAGGATGAACCTGAGATATTTCATGTTTTATCTGCTCAACTTCATTTCATTTATTAATAAACATCCATTCCTGCATTTCAGGCCTGCAACACATTCCAAAAAAAAAATGGGACAGTAAAGCATTTACCACTTTGTAATGTTGCCGTTCCTTTTCACCACACTTAAAAGACGTTTTGGCACCGAGGAGACCAAATGATTTAGTGTTTCAGCTTTTATTTTGTCTCGTTCCTCCTGTAAACACGTCTTAAGATGTACAACAGTACGGGGTCGTCGTTGTTGCATTTTTCTCTTTTGGGGACAGATCAGGACTGCATGCAGGCCATGCCTTTGTAATGTGTGCAGCAGGTGGTTTTGCATCGTCTTGTTGAAAATTGCTGAACATCCCTGGAAAAGACGACGTCTTAAAGGTAGCACATGTTGCTCTAAGATCTCAATGTACACCTCATTACTAGCCCTAAATTGCCCCGACCCAACTTTTTTTGGAATGTGTTGCAGGCCGGAAATGCAGGAATGGATGTTTATTAATAAATGAAATGAAGTTGAGCAGATAAAACATGAATTATCTCAGGTTCATCCTGTCTAACATCAAATAAAAGTCAAAGTAAATGTAAGGAACTCTGTGTTTTTATTTTATTTAAATTTTTCATACTGTCCCAACTTTTTCTGATTTGGGGGTTGTATATTAAATCCCATTTTATTTGACCGTTCTTCCTGCATTGCACTCTGTACTGTGATTGTAGTGAGTTCCTGATTTCCTTTTCAGGTTTATTGGCCTCTTTGTTTAAAACATGAGCAAAATAAAGGCACAGACACACAGCTCTAGTTCTGTCCTTATATCTTTATTTTCTTTCTTGTTCTGATGATTTTTTGTTACAGAAATAGATAAAACGAAGTGATTAATAGAGGTCAGGTGATAGATATCAGGTGTTCCTAATTACTAATTAACCCTTTCGTTTACAACCATCACCACCCTCCAACATCCTTCACATCCTACATGCTGCAGTACATTTTAGTAATGTTTCTTTTTTTATGTTTTATTATCTCTATCTCTATTTTAAAATCTTTATTTTTATGTTTCACCAAATCTTACTGCACTTACACCGACCAGGCATAACATTATGACCACTGACAGGTGAAGTGAATCACACATTATCTCCTCATCACGGCACCTGTTAGTGGGGGGGATATATTAGGCAGCAAGTGAACATTTTATCCTCAAAGTTGATGTTAGAAGCAGGACAAATGGACACACGTGAGGATTTGAGCGAGTTTCACAAGGGCCAAATTGTGATGGCTAGACGACTGGGTCAGAGCATCTCCAAAACTGCAGCTCTTGTGGAGTATTCCCGGTCTGCAGTGGTCAGTATCTATCAAAAGTGGTACACCGGCGACAGGGTCATGGGCGGCCAAGGCTCATTGATTCACATGGGGAGCAAAGGCTGGCTCAGTCCAATCAAGCATCTGTGGGATGTGCTGGACAATCAAGTCCGATCCATGGAGGCCCCACCACACAACTTACAGGAGTTGAAGGATCTGCTGCTAACATCTTGGTGCCAGATACCACAGCACACTTTCAGGGGTCTAGTGGAGTCCATGCCTCGACGGGTCAGGGCTGTTTTGGTAGCAAAAGGGGACCAACTCAATATCAGGAAGATTAGGTCATAATGTTATGCCTGGATCAGTGTACTTTTTAAAAGCTAATTTACTTGAAATTTTCTTGTTCTTATTTTTTATTCTTTATGTAAAGCATTTTATCTGTCTGCTTTTAATTTCATGTTCTTTTAATTGTAACTATATTTGCAAAAAGTCTTTCTGAGGTTCTACATGTCAGTAACGTTTTAATGCTTTTATTTTTACTTTTTTCACTTTCAGTTGCCACTGTGTATGAAAGGTGCTATACATAATAAATTTGCCTTGCCTAATTTTATTTTTAATGTGTTGGAGGATCATTAAGATATTTTTTTTTCTTCTTTCCTTTTTTATTTCTTATTTTTCTTGTCTTTAAATTTATCTTCAATTATAATTTAACAATCATTCCTTTATTTTTGTGTGCTGTCTTTGTTTAAAAGTGTTAAGAAAACTTTGATAAAACTTGTTTTGTTTTCATTCTTTTTTTTTCTTATTTCAATTTGATAAATTGCTTTATCCTGGTCAGGGTCACGGCGAGTCTGGCTCCACTGAGAAACACTGGGCTGAAGCAGAAACACATTCCAGGGCTTCGACCTACATTTATATAGTTGTTCACAGCTTGAAGCTTGACAATCCACCGGTTGACATGCTTTTGGCAGCTGTAAAGAAATTAAAATACCCCTAAAAATGGAGGGAACATACCAAACTCCACACAGACAGAACATAAAGGATCAAGGACTGAGCTGTGTGGCAGCAGCAATTCCTGCTGCTGGTGGTTGAGCTTTACTCAGCACCCCCGAGATCTCAAAACTCATCACAGTATGAACCAGAACACCAGATCATAGTTTCACTGCTGTTGACTGCTGTGTTTCAGTTAAAGATGAACTGCCAGCTGGGTTTAACTCCAGATGTGTCGAAATTTCCTTACAGATGTTTTCGTGCATGTGTGTGTGTTAAGAACACAGTTTGATCCTGGTGTTTGTGTTACATTATGTGGCTACAGATGTGCGGTTGTGTGTGTGTGTGTATGTGTGTGTTTAGGAACCCAGTGTTGAGCCATTATGTGGCTACAGATGTGCGGTTGTGTGTGTGTGTGTGTGTGTGTATGTGTGTGTTTAGGAACCCAGTGTTGAGCCATTATGTGGCTACAGATGTGCGGTTGTGTGCGTGTGTGTGTGTTTGAGTTATGCGCATACTAAAAGCAATCATTTGCTCCACTGTACATCACAAATGCATTTTTTATAACACACTGAATAAGGCAGTTTTGTTTAATATTCTGCTTTAAAGGTCGTCCAACATAATGTGCACTTACACAGCTAGAAAACATAAAGGAATTAAATACGTAAAATAAATAAATAGATAAAATAAAACGGTGTGGTCGCCCAGACTATACAGATACACAAACCTCATTTCTGGAAATTTCTTGTAATAAATTCAGTAAAAAGAATCTGTGAGGTGAATTTGTGGCCTCTGTACCTGCCAGTCAATATGGAGATTGTGGTCTCGTCTATACCACAGTACCTGCCACGCCCAGTAAATCAGGCACATCCTCTGTATCTCTGTATCTGCCAGTCTGTACCTCCAAATAAAGGTGTAACAGCATTCTTCACTCATGTACCTTCATGTTCTATAATTTAATTACTCATCTTAAATCGTGCCCTGAACTTTTCTGACTGAGATTTCTAATTGGTTAGCAGCCAGAATCCTGGCCTCCTGATTGGTCTGTTATGGTTTCAACCGACGGTTCCAGCATCAGTGGTCTGGTCCATCTGCCCTGGCCTGGAGCAGCACCAAGTATGATGTGTGTACACGAGGTTCCTGCATGGCCACGCATCTGTTCATTCAGACCACCGAAAACCCAAAACAAACACTTGCTCTACCCCCACACATTTACACAAATCTGTGATATCAGTGAGAGGACATGGCATTTGTTTACATCATCCCTGTTGTTACACGATCCCTTTGAGTAAACCCATCAAGATAAAGAGTCAACACACACACACACACACACACACACACACACACACACACACTCACAATCTCCGGCCGAGACACACGGAGCTCAGAGGCCTTAAACATCGCAGTTGTATTGATGTCCAAGCTGCCTCTTGCTGATAACACACACACAGAGACACACACAGACCCATTGTCAATGTACAATTGTGATGCCACAAATGGAAGACCAGATTTCTCCATGACACATATGAATGCCTTTTGTCACTTGACCATTCAATTCCATACACTGAATAAATAACCGAGGGAAAGAAGTTAGAAGGTAAAAATGACTTTTTTGTAAGAATATTGTGTCTGTTTTTCCTTCTTTATGCTCTAGAATTGGTTGAAGAGCAAATTTCTGAAGCTACAATGTGTTTTCATACAAAGTACCAAGTGAATTTAGGACTGAACATAAGACTAAATGTAATGGACATGTATTTCATGGCAGTCTTGGGGTGTAATTATTTTTTGCAACTGTTAAAAAGATGTGATTATTTTTGCAGTTTTTATTCAAAGTGACTTAATTATCTGAATTATCATAATTATCAATCATTATGACTGAATTATCACTGAATGCAACTTGAGCAATTGAGAGTTGAGGGGCCCAACAGTGGCAACTTGGCGGGGATGGGGCTTGAACCATCAACCTTTGGGTTACATTGCCCCTTTTTATGAATTTAGGAAAAATTATGACAATGTGCTGGGTTTGAAATATACACAGAGAACTTATATATGCTTATATATCATTATATATACATATAATTAGATATACAGATGATTGTCTACATTTTTGTGCCAATACAAAAAGGTTTAGTTTAATTAAACTGATTAACATTATCCAAACAGCTATAGATAGATAGATAGATAGATAGATAGATAGATAGATAGATAGATAGATAGATAGATAGATAGATAGATAGATAGATAGATAGATGGATGGATGGATGGATGGATGGATGGATGGATGGATGGATGGATGGATGGATGGATGGATGGATGGATGGATGGATGGATGGATGGATGGATAGATAGATAGATAGATAGATAGATAGATAGATAGATAGATAGATAGATAGATTAGATAGATAGATAGATAGATAGATAGATAGATAGATAGATAGATAGATAGATAGATAGATAGATAGATAGATACTTTATTGATCCTTTGCAGGAAATTTCTTTGTTACAGCAGCTCACATCAGACAACAAACAACTTCTTGCATACATACAACATTCACTAACAGTATAAAAACAAGCAATAAAAATGTACAGTATGATACTATATACATGTAAACACTTTTTATGGTGCATGTATAGCATACAAAATGTACGTGTTTATTATAAAGACTGAGAATATGATATGACCAAGTGGATATGGATAAGTTTGATCAGTTTCAAGGCTTCAAATCTTTTTTTTTATTAAAGGATGGTATTGTGTATGCTAAACTTGCCATGTTGGGCATTAAAATCTGTCCAATTATATTTTTGCCAAGTGTCATTTGGGTTCATAACATAAAACTTATTCATTAATTTGGATTTTAACATCATGTTTTACATTTTAGTTACATTCATGACAGGACAGGTAATTACTCATTACACCAGGTTCATCAGTTCACAAGTTAAATGTCAAACACAGTCATGGACAATTTTGTATCTCCAATTCACCTCACTTGCACGTCTTTGGACTGTGGGAGGAAACCGGAGCTCCCAGAGAACATGCAAACTCCACACAGAAAGGACCCGGACTGCCCCACCCGGGGATTAAACCCAGGACCTTCTTGCTGTGAGGCAACAGTGCTACCCACCGAGCCACCGTGCCGCCCCTCATAACATAAAACCACCTGACCAGTAGTTACCCTAGAAGTGTTGCACTATAACTTTAGGGTCAGTAATAAACTAAATGTGTACGAGTTTAATTGTATTGCCTTGAAATCTACGGATGGAAACACTATTTCTCTTTAGGGTCCAGTTCATACCCTGTTCCACTTGTTCGTCCTGTATTACCTTTATGAAACATTAAAGTAAATCTAGATTATTCTCAGGTAACTCAGACATTGGTTTAGTTAAGTTTCGATTTAGAAAAATAGGTAACAAAGCTAGGTTTAAGGGAAACACAACATGCTTACGGATCCTAATAATACATCTTATATAGGCTAGTGGTCACTGTCACATAAGAGCTCATAGTCAAACAAATGTGTAGATACTAATTGCTATTTGTTCATGTAAATGTAATTAAACTCTGAATTGTTTAAATGTAAGAATTCATAATTAGATTTTTAAAACATGAATGTTTCACTTTCAGCACACAGACGTGATATTCATACGTTCAGGGTAATTACATTCAGAGTGAGTCGATTCCACTCGATTAGCATTCACCTCTATATTCACATCTATTATTAATCATTCACATTCTGATCTTTTGCACTTTTTACCTCAGTATAAGAATGAAGATTGAGTTCAGTCTGGTTGAGAGTTAGCGTGTTCATTCTGCAGTTTAATTCCTCTGGGAGGTTCTCACTGTCTCAAATTCTCTCAGACATCAATATATTGGCATTTTTAAGAAAAAAAAATCCCAAAATACAAAAAATAAGAGTGAGCATTTGTTTGTGTGTCACTTCGGTACATTATAACTTTCCACCAATAGAAACAGCAGAGCGCTGTAATGGTAAGTGGGTTCATTTTAAAGGCAAGTCCAGGTTTTCTTGGTCCAACCATTACAACATGGAGGAGTGACCCAAACATTACCATTACTTACTCAAGTAATACACACTAGTCCACCACTGCTGACATCCAGCTTCAAATCAATCACATTACCAATAAAATCCACCGACACAATTGGGTATGTCCGAGGGGCTGGATGGCCTGGAAGCCCTGCGATGGACTGGTGAACTGTCTAAGGTGTTCGTCAGAGGTACAGGCACAATATAATATAATTCACCTGCAATAGTAGATCCTGCTGTTGTTTGTTGGCCTGACACAGAGAGTGGAGAAACACATAAAGCATAGCGTGTCTTTATTCAATTCCATCACTGGCTGGAAAATTTATTGGTTGAGGCAGATGCTAGTCTGTGGGCCAGTATGGGGGTGGAGCAAGTGACAGAGGAATTGTAATAGGAAATTGGGAATGACAATAAATACAAAATAATATTAAATAAATGATGGGAGTGTATCATATATACATTTATCCATATATCCAGGAGGAGTATACCGGGTACCTTTTTACCTGTTGATCCCAGTGAAGGAGGAGTATCCCTGGTACCTTTTTACCTGTCGGTACCAGTGAAGGAGGAGTATCCCTGGTACCCTATTACCTTTTCACCTGTCAGTCCCAGTAAAGGAGCATCATCCCTGGTACATTTGACCTGTCAGTCCCAGTATAATAAGTCTTACCCCCTGTACCTGTCTCAGTAAAGGAGTCACAATTTTTTTTTTACCAGTTTGTGTCAGTCCAGTAAAACAGGTGTATCAAATATGGCTCTATACTTGTTAGTCCTATTAAAGATGGCACATTTCATGTACCTCTGTACCCAGTCAGTCCTAGTGAAGGAGGAGTATCCCTGTACCTCTGTACCTGTCAGTCCCATTAAAAATAATTATCCTCCATATCTTTATACCTGCCAGTCTCAATAAAAAGTGTATCTTCTATTTCTTTGGACCTGTCAGTCCCGTTAAAAAAGGCACAATCCCTGTACCTCTGTACCTGCCAGTCCCATTAAAAAGGATTATCCTCCATATCTTTATACCTGTCGGTCCCACAATCTCTGTACCAATGTACCTCTTGAACTCAGTAAAACGATGAATCCTCTATATCTATGTGCCTGTACCTGTCACCCCCCCCCCAAAAAAAGCACATTTCGTGTACCCCTGTACCCATCAGTCCTAGTGAAGGAAGAGTATCTCTGGTACTTTTATATGTGTCAGTCCCAGTATGATAGTTTTACCCCCTGTACCTCTGTACCCGTCAGTCCCATTAAAAAGAATTATCCATCCTGTCAATCCCATTAAAAGGCACAATCCCAGTACCTCTGTACCTGTTGAACTCAGTAAAAAGGTGTATCCTCTATATCTTTGTGCCTGTACCTGTCATCCCCCACCCAAAAAGGCACATTTCATGTACCTCTGTACCTGTCAGTCACAGTAAAAAGGTATCCATATCCATATCTTTGCACCAGTCAGTCCAAGGAAAAGAGATCTGACTTGCTTATCAAGCCTGTATGAATTATATTGAAATGTTTGGTATTAAGCAGTACTCGAACTGTTGTGAAAGAAGAAATACAATCCCTTCATTAAATTAACAGACTTTATTTGCATCTTCTAAACTGCCATTATAATTAGGAGACAAATTTGATGTCATTGCTTACACCAGAATTATTCCACAAGCATAATGTTCAACTACTGTGAAGTTCCTCTCAAATATCAGGCCGATTCTGTCATTATAATAATACCATCCACCCTCACAAAAAGATGAAAAAGACATCTGGAATTGATATGCTCTGACATTTGCTTTCCTGCGCCCGTTTTGGTCGATAGCAGCTGTCTTCATTTTCTCCTCGAGTGAAGAACAGCCGATCTTCAATAACTGGCGCTTTCAAAACGTGTTTATAGCGTGGAGCAGAGATCCTCGTTCCCAGAGCGGCCATTTTCCTTGCTTCAGGAAATCTGACTCATTTCATCAGTTTATTAGCACCAGCCCTGAGCGAGTTGAGGTCCAGTGGGGTCCAAAAGTCAAGTGTCTCTTACCAGGAACCTGTTTAGTTCAATAGATATTAATACAATAAGACAAAATGAGTTTTTACAATCATAATGCTCACAAATATTTACACTACATTGAATTAATAGACTATACTTAGGACATTCTGATTATTATGCAACCCCAAATCAGAAAAATTTGGGACAGTATGGGAAATGCAAATAAAATAAAAATGCAGTGTTCCTTAGATTTACTTTGACTTTTATTTGATTGCAGACAGGATGAACCTGAAATATTTCATGTTTTGTCTGCTCACCTTAATTTCATTTATTAATAAACATCCATTGCTGCATTTCAGGCCTGCAACACATTTCAAAAAAAGTTGGGACGGGGGCAATTTAGTACGGTGGCCGAGAAGTGCAAAACAAATTTACATTTCAGAAAACAAAATTACAAAAAAACAAAAACAAATTTACAACGAAAGCAAAAACAAATTTACAAGTGTTTGGGTACCCAGTGTTTGTAAATTTGTTTTGGCATATGTAAAAGTGTTTCAGCACTTGTAAATTTGTTTTCGGCATATGTAATTTTGTTTTCTAAAATGTTAATTTGTTTTGCACTTCTCGGCCGCACATTTCTGACGGAAAAGGTAGGTACAATAACACCGGAAGTGCGTGTTGCTTACCTGCTGTCAATCAAACTTTTTGTCAGCGGTAAAGTGAACGGAGTTTGTGATGGTGACGATAAACAAGGTTTTGTCTAGTTTGTGGAAATCATTTTATCCAGTTGACCCGCTATTGTTTTTCTTGTGGAAAGTTATTAGATTGTGCAGATGTTTAGACGTGGCGTGTGCATCTCTATCTACTGTCCGCTCTTCTAAACATCTAAGGAATTCCCACAAGAACAACAAAAGCGAAATAATGAAAGTAATTAACACAAAATGGACAAAACATTGTTTATTAGGGACGGAACATTTGATACCGAGGCTTTAAAGCTTGTTTCACTTTTGTAACAGTGGACTCAGTGTATCGGAGCTTATATATAAAACCTTTGTTCTCATGACTGTGTAAGGTGCCCCCCCTCCCCCCAGGTATTTTCAGCACAATCAGGAAAAAAGCTTCAAAAGCTTAAATGAGGCTTCATCTGCACTCATACAGCGGTGTATTAAACAGGTTATGTTGCGCACACAGCGCGTTACTAAGAATAAAAGTGAACACTACTTAATATAATTAATTAAACAGCAGTTTCCTTCTGTTTTTATACACATCACTCTGTCTCCCATTGATAAAAATACAGAACAAAGCGTCCTGTATCAGTTCAATACAGAACGCGGCGTTTAGTCTCCAGATAAAGAAGGATTCTAAGTATTTTACGGGATGGTTGGTAACCCTGGTTTTATTGTCTCTTATATAATCAGTGAGATAAAACACAGCACCAAAGCTTCATCAGTCCCGCACATGCTGCTTTAATATAGTCCAGTGTTACAAAAGTGAAACAAGCTTTAAAGCCTCGGTATCAAATGTTCCGTCCCTAATAAACAATGTTTTGTCCATTTTGTGTTAATTACTTTCATTATTTCGCTTTTGTTGTTCTTGTGGGAATTCCTTAGATGTTTAGAAGAGCGGACAGTAGATAGAGATGCACACGCCATGTCTAAACATCTGCACAATCTAATAACTTTCCACAAGAAAAACAATAGCGGGTCAACTGGATAAAATGATTTCCACAAACTAGACAAAACCTTGTTTATCGTCACCATCACAAACTCCGTTCACTTTACCGCTGACAAACAGTTTGATTGACAGCAGGTAAGCAACACGCACTTCCGGTGTTATTGTACCTACCTTTTCCGTCAGAAATGTGCGGCCGAGAAGTGCAAAACAAATTAACATTTTAGAAAACAAAATTACATATGCCGAAAACAAATTTACAAGTGCTGAAACACTTTTACATATGCCAAAACAAATTTACAAACACTGGGTACCCAAACACTTGTAAATTTGTTTTTGCTTTCGTTGTAAATTTGTTTTTGTTTTTTTGTAATTTTGTTTTCTGAAATGTAAATTTGTTTTGCACTTCTCGGCCACCGTAATTTAGGGCCAGTAATGAGGTGAAAAAACTAAATAATGATGTGATTCCAAACAGGTGATTGTAATCATGGTTTGGTACAAAAGCAGCATCCAGGAAAGGCTGAGTGTTTGATGAGCAAAGATGGCCAGAGGCCATCGATTTAAGGAATCGTGAGGAATTTCAGTGCGCAAAGGCCAAGGGCGCAAGCTTAAGCTGAACGCCTGTGATCTTCGATCCCTCAGACGGCCCTGCATCAGGAACTGCCACTCAACAATAGCAGATAACATCACAAGAGCAGGGGATTACTTTGGCAAACTTTTGTCAAGCCCTGCAATACAGAGTTACTGCACAAATGTCACTTAAAAGTTTCCTGTACAAAAAAGAAGCCTTATATTAACCATGTCCAGAAGCAGCACCGACTTCTCTGGGCTCAGAGGCATCTAGGATGGACCATTACACAGTGGAAACATGTATTGTGGTCAGATAAATCAGCATTTCAGATCTTTTTTGGAAAAACCAAAGACGAAAAGGACCATCCAGACTGTTATCAGCAACAAGTCCAAAAGCCAGGGTCTGTCATGGTATGGGGTTGTGTCAGTGCCCTTGGCAAAGGTCATTTACACTGTGATGCAGCATTAATGCAGAAAAGTACATTGAGATCTTAGAGCAACACATGCTGCCTTCTTTTCCAGGAACGTCCATGTATTTTTCAACAAGACGATGCAAAACCACCTGCTGCACACATTACAAAGGCATGGCAGTGGAAGAAGAGGGTATGTGTACTGGACTGGCCTGCCTGCAGTCCTGACCTGTCCCCAATAGTGAATTTGTGGAGAATTTTGAAACGGAAAATGCGACAACGACGACCACGTACTGTTGCACATCTTAAGACGTGTTTGCAGAATGAATGGGACAAAATATAAGCTGAAACACAAAATCACTTGGTCTCCTTGGTGCCAAAACGTCTTTTAAGTGTGGTGGAAAGTAATGGCAGCATTACAAAGTGGTAAATGCTTTACCGTCCCAACTTTTTTTGGAATGTGTTGCAGGCCTGAAATGCAGAAATGGATGTTTATTAATAAATTAAATGAAGTTGACCAGACAAAACGTAACTGTAAATGTGTAAATGTAAATGTAAGAAATAAAAGAAATGTAAAAAAATAAATGTGCTCTTTTATTATTTGCATATTCCATGCTGTCCCAACTTTTTCTGATTTGGGGTCGAATTTATTGTACTGTTTCATAACCCAATTGTACCTCATCTTCAGCTCACAGCTAGATGACTTTACGTTCTCGTTAAATTGAGTTTGGAATTCATTTTTTTCTTAATAATGCCAGGTCCCAAAGCCTCGAAGCACCCCACACACTTACGCTACCACATCATGCGCTGACTGTTTGTTCTTACTTTGAAGTGCTGTGTTTACTTTTTGCCAGACATAATAAGACCCTGTTTGTCCAAATTTGATTTGTCAGTCTATGAAAAACATCACGGTTTGTAAATTATTCAGGTGATTGTTGTTATAAGAGCCCCAGTGTTTTGTCTGGCAGCAGTGGTTTTCTCTTTGATACCCTCCAATGAATCTTATTTGTACCTCGTCTATTTCATCATGAGAAAGAATAAAGCTTTTTAGAAAAAGATAATAAAGGATAGAGTTGTTTGAAGTTCTTTAAAAACATTCCATGCCATAACATTAAAACCACCTCCTTGTTTCTACACTCACTGTCCTTTTCATCAGCTCCACTTACCATATAGAAGCACTGTAGTTCTACAATTACTGACTGTAGCCCCGTTCATGCTGTTTTTCAATGGTCAGGACACTCCCAGGACCACCACAGAGCAGGTATTATTTAGGTGGTGGATCATTCTCAGCACTGCAGTGACACTGACATGGTGGTGGTGTGTTAGTGTGTGTTGTGCTGGTATGAGTGGATCAGACACAGCAGCGCTGCTGGAGTTTTTAAATACCGTGTCCACTCACTGTCCACTCTATTAGACACTCCTACCTAGTTGGTCCACCTTGTAGATGTAAAGTCAGAGACGATCGCTCATCTGTTGCTGCTGTTTGAGTTGGTCATCTTCTAGACCTTTATCAGTGGTCACAGGATGCTGCCCACAGGGCGATGTTGGCTGGATGTTTTTGGTAGGTGGACTATTCTCAGTCCAGCAGTGACAGTGAGGTGTTTAAAAACTCCATCAGCACTGCTGTGTCTGATCCACTTATACCAGCACAACACACACTAACACACCACCACGTCAGTGTCACTGCAGTGCTGAGAATGATCCACCACCCAAATAATACCTGCTCTGTGGTGGTCCTGACCATTGAAGAACAAGGTGAATGCAGGCACAGATGTACTACAGTCAGTAATTATAAAGCTACAAAGTGCTTCTATATGGTAAGTGGAGCTGATAAAATGGACAGTGAGTGTAGAAACAAGGAGGTGGTTTTAATGTTATCATTTCAACAGTTTTTTTCTACTTTTTTTAACACCTTTATTGTGACTGCTTGGCTTTAATGTAGCTGTTTAAGATGAGTGGGAGGAATATTATACTTACATCCAGACTGTAAGTAAACACGACCATCCAGCAAAAAAGAAATCTGTCAAAATATGCAGAGCAAGGTCGGCATAGTGGAGCAGTGGGTGGCGCTACCGCCTTACAGCAGAAAGGGTCTGGGTTTGATTCCCCTCTCTCTGTGTTTGTGAGGTTGGCAAGTTCTTCCTGGGTTTCCTCCAGATCCTAAGTTCTACCAAATTGCCCCAAGTGTGAGTGTGAGGGTCTGCCAGTGATGGACTGGAGACCTGTCTGGGGTGTTTTCTATCTCTTGCCTAATGAATCAAACCCTCCACAACGCTGACCAGGATAAAATGATGGCAAACAGACAATGAGTCTGTCTGAAAATCTAGTGTGCTGCCTTGCTGCCTACATGGGCAGCTGACTCAGTAGAGAGGATTTTGATAAGACTCAGACTCGAATAAGGCAGATTATTTAGACGCACTACTTAGACAGCGATTACTGTGATTACGTCACCGCAGTTTTCACTTATTAAGCTAACACAGTCAGCCTCTAAAACCAATGGGCTGAGGCGGCACAACCCGCTAGCGTGCCAGCTAACATCTCCCTCTGTGTACTGAAAAGGGTTAAACTGTCCCGAATTTGCAAATTTGCATTTGTACACCTTTATAAAAATAAAAAATCAATGAAAAACTGTGGAGAAAATTATTGAATGCTGGGATTGCCTTCACCACTAAGGAAGCATCGGACGCTCCCTCAACATTCAGTCAGTTTATCACTCAGAATTAAGGCACCTCAGTAGGCAGCATTTTAATGCATCTAAGAATTTAGCCTTTTTTTCGGAAGTGTGTAGGATGACGTAAAATGCGTCTAAGTAGAGAGATCACTAGGTTTTTTAATGACTCGCTGCTGGCTTGGGTTGAGTGAAACTAGATCTATCCAGTCTTGTTTTGTTGTTAATTAAATCAAAGCAGTTATTTGTTATATACTCATACGTTTGGCTTCCTACTGTACAGCGTGACTGTTGGTGAACTGAGCCGAGTTCAAGAAGCCAAACAGAGATCAGAGATGGTAAAATTTTTAAAAGCCCCCGCAGGAGCGAAGAAGCCGGCTGAAAAGCCGAGGTTAAAGATCGGCAACTTCACTCTCTTCTAATCAGCTTTTTCAATCACGGACTACTGAATAGAGGTCACACACAAGTCTAGAGGCTATCTCCCATGCACACTTACCCACCCTCAGCCAGATCACACATCTCACACAGGCTTTATTTTTCTAAACCTCATTCTTTTGCACATATCAAACTCTGAAAAGTACTTTCCCCCCTGCTTTTATAAAAATGAAATAGCGCCGGCACCGAAAGCATTTCTTTCTCTTCAAAATCTCTCTGTCCACACAAGAGCCTACAATTCTGACAAGTGTGTGCCAGCCCAGTAGGTGGCAATGACACGTCATCACATTTGATAGTAAACGCATAAAGAATAGCATCACAAGTGGACTTGCACATGCCTCCTCCTACAACTAGCTAGCAGCGGAGCCCAAACACACAGAGTAACCTGCTACACTAGCAGTATTTAGACAGTACTGACAGTAGGAGCCACTTTCGCAGCCTCAAAGTAATACGAGCGTTCTTCAAAAACTTTCCACACTTTTTAAAACTCTGTTTATTAAGAATTTTAAAAACAAATGACATCACTTTTCTACATAGTCGTCTTCCGATGCATTTTTCCAGCTTCATACCAACTTTTAAATGCCGTCAGCAAACTGATGCACCACTGCTTTCACATCATCATCACATGAAAATCTTCGTCCCCTTAAAGCTTCTCTGAGTGTCCAGACTATAAGCATCTCTCAGTCTCTCAGACACGACCGATTACTCCTCCTCCAACCCTCACCATTTATAACCAAAATAAAATAAAAGTAATAACCAATAAAAGTGTGGAAACTTTTTGAAGACCCCGGATACTTGGCCTTGACTTCAACCTGTGCCTCCATGGTGTAATGATTAGCACTCTGGACTCTGAATCCAGTGATCCAAGTTCAAGTCTCGGTGGAACCTGAGATCATCTTTCTAGGGCAGTTTTAGTCTAGTGGTTAAGGTACTGGTCCAGTAATCAGAAGGTTGCCGGTTCAAGTCTCACCACTGCCAGGTTTCCACTGTTGGGACCTTGAGCAAGGTCCTTAACCCTCAATTGCTTAGATTGTATACTGTCACATTACTGTAAGTCGCTTTGGATAAAAGCGTCTGCTAAATCCCGAAAATGTAAATGTGCATTAGCAGCGATGGGCTACTGTAATATAAAGCTGCGCCACCTAAAGGCCAATACACGCTTATTCAAAAACCCTGAAAGGTGTTTCTAGGGAAGCATTTTACTTACTGTCCCAAATTCCTTCCATCGTTTCATTTCCTTTTTCTAGCACTCTTTCATTTGTGTTTGACTTTTCTCTTTTGTCATATCATCCTTTTGACTTTATCTTATTATTTCATTTTCTTTTCTGCTATACCTCCTTCTTTTACTCTTAATTCACTTTTCTGACCTTCCCTCCTTCATTCATTTTTCCTTCTTTCTTGCTTGAATTTCCCTTCCTTCCTTCCGTTCTTCATAAAGTTTAAGTCGACTTAACTTGAACTTGAGATTGAACAGTCTACTGAAACATTCATGACGTTAAATAAGGCTATCGGGTGGCATGTTCAGCTTTATCAGCGAGCGAGTAATCAGTGAGAATCGAAGGTGCTGGACTAACCGCGGAGCCGCAGGGTTCGTCCTTATTAAAGCCACTGATGGAGCGAAGCAGCTGGAGAATTAGCGGTAAACCTCTAGACTCTAATCTGACTGCACTGCTTTGATTTGGACTGCAGGATCGAGACTGCTTAATCATTCAGCCACTAAAAGACTTTCTACCAATGAGCTTTGTTATTTTATTAGGACCTTGTTTATTCAAGTGATTCTTAGGGCGCAATCACATGAAAAGCGTTTTGCGCTTCGCTCACCGCGAGCCTCAGCGCAAACTGCCGTTTTGTTTCAGTGCTTGGCTTGAGCGGTGCAGTAAAACGTCATCAAAGTGACCACCTTGTGTCAAATCCAGTCTGAAAGCTTCCATATATATATCTATGTATGTTTAGCTGTATTTTCCACACTGTGTGGTAAGTTTAAGTTTTAGCTTGGGTTTTACAGCTCGGGGTTCTGAGAAAAGCTGAGAATCGACTTCTTTGAGAGTCAAAAACACTTATCGTGGAAAAAAAAAAGCTTAATGTGGTTTAATGTACTAAATGAACGACACAGGAGCACTAAACTTCTCTTAAGTATTACTGCTCATAAGTCCTCAGTCCTTGTTTTAATACAGTAAGTCAGTTTTGTTTACATTAAGCATTGTTCATGCTGCCTGAATCACTTTTACTGCGTCATATCAAACAGTTCATCTTATTGGTGGCCCTTTTTAAAAAGGTTAGGGACAAACTGTGTCAAAGCTTAATTATATAAAGTTTGAGTGTCGCAGCAAGCGATAAAAATCATGAGTAGACTTGGGTTTTACAGCTCGGGGTTCTGAGAAAAGCTGAGAATTCGCTTCTCTGAGAGAGTCAAAAACACTTATTGTGGAAAAACAAGCTTAGCGTGATTTAATGTGTTAAAAGAACGACACAGGAGCACAAAACTTCTCTTAATTATTACTGCTCATAAGTTCTCTTTACTAATCAAAATCCTCACTCATTGTCAGGTTAAGTGTTGTTTACATTATGCATTGTTCATGCTGCCTGAATCGCCTTTACTACGTCATATCAAACAGTTCGTCTTATTGGAGGCACTTTGAAAAGGTCAGCGTCGAAGGGTCGAAAGTTTAATCAGATAAAGTTTGAGTGTCACGGCAAGCAAAAAAGATCACAAGTAGACTTGTCAAAAACACTTATCGTGGGGGAAAAAAATAATGTGGTTTAATGTACTACATGAACGACACAGGAGCACTGAACTTTATTAACACTAAAAAAGTATTAATGCTTTTTAATGAAATCCCACAGTTGTTGTTTTAGTACAATAAGTCACTTTAAGTTTTGTTCACAATAAGCATTGTTCGTACTTCCTAAGTCACTTTTATATCAAAGTGGTGCGCCGCTCAGGGAAGCACAGCGGCAAGCTCTCATAGGAACACTCCATAGGAAACAACGGCACAGCAGCGCTACAGCGGTTTCTCCACTTCTCATGTGACTTCGTCTTTAAACCTGCAATTTATTTAAAAGTCCAGTTGAAATATTTCATATTAAAAACAAATCCAGATAGAATGAATATGGATCTTATCAGTGACTCCTATCAGACACTTGTGTACTAATCACACCTCAGAATGCGTCATCTACTATCTAACACAATCTAATCCATGGTGTTGGAATAAGTATTAGATGTTAATTTATGTTCACACATTCTGATATTTGGAACTGATATCAGAGCATGCTCCAATAAACAAAATCATACTAAATGAGTTTTCCTCCAACTCTTCCAAACTATTTTTAAACGACTTTTTAAAAGGCTGGAAAGGAAAAATTTAATGAAATTATGTTTCTATCAACATTCAGGGTTAAAATAAATACTATTCAATTAAAATCAGAGGTTTACATGAACTTGTATGTGGCTAAATGTATGTGGAAACCACTTCTTAACCAGGTGGTTCAGTCACACCCACAACATATTTATAAAATCATTCTTTAAATGAATTATTTACTTTCAAAAAGCCAGGTCCATAAAGATGTGGTTTGATTAGTTTGGTGTGGAGAAACTCACACTGCCCAGAGCCCTGACCTCAAACCCTGAAACTCTGATTGTGAGCCAGACCTTCACACCCCAGCGTCAGTGCCTAACTACAAAAGGTCTAAGGACTGAACTGGCACAAATACCGTCAAACAACAAAAATGTTTTGTAATTTTTTACTAGAATAGTGAAGCCTAGTAGACACAATGGGAAACAGCTTCATATTAATGCTGAAAGTTTGAAATAGCTTGTCCACATACTTTAAAAAGTGTCCACATACTTTAAACATTAAAACCACCTCCGTGTTTCTACACTCGCTGTCCATTTTTTCAGCTCCACTTACCATATAGAAGCACTTTGTAGTTCTACAATTACTGACTGTAGTCCATCTGTTTCTCCGCATGCTTTGTTAGCCCTCTTTCATGCTGTTCTTCAATGGTCAGGACCCCCACAGGACCACTACAGAGCAGGTATTATTTAGGTGGTGGGTCATTCTCAGCACTGCAGTGACACTGACATGGTGGTGGTGTGTTAGTGTGTGTTGTGCTGGTATGAGTAGATCAGACACAGCAGTGCTGCTGTTTTTTTTAAAACACCTCACTGTCACTGCTGGACTGAGAATAGTCCACCAACCAAAAATATATCCAGCCAATGGCGCCCCATGGGCAGCATCCTGTGACCACTGATGAAGGTCTAGAAGATGACCGACTCAAACAGCAGCAATAGATGAGCGATCGTCTCTGACTGCACATCTACAAGGTGGACCAACTAGGTAGGAGTGTCTAATAGAGTGGACAGTGAGTGGACATGGTATTTAACAACTCACCAGCACAACACACACTAACACACCACCACCATGTCAGTGTCACTGCAGTGCTGAGAATAATCCACCACCTAAATAATACCTGCTCTGTAGTGGTCCTGGGAGAGTCCTGACTATTGAAGAACAACATGGAAGGGGGCTAACAAATCATGCAGAGAAACAGATGGACTACAGTCAGTAATTGTAGAACTACAAAGTGCTTCTATATGGTAAGTTGATAAAATGGACAGTGAGTGTAGAAACAAGGAGGTGGTTTTAATGTTATGGCTGATCAGTGTATATGTAGTGGTAGCTCAGCAGTTAAAATACTTAACATAATTGAAGTCGCTTTAGATTAAAGTGTCTGCTAATGCCGCAAATTAAATGTAAATAATTAAGCGAGTGGAATCAGGTGTCACTTGTGTCTGGTGTGTGATGAGGGTAAGGACCACAGCATTAGAACCACCACAGCATGATCAGTGTGAGGCTTTTACTGGCGTTTCATTACTCGTGTCCTTTAAAGCTTGTGTGACGCTCAGCATTTCCTCTTGTAACCACAGTTTTAAGAGCCCAACCAGGACTTCCAGGATCACATCACAGGAAGTCGTAGGTGGTCTGTTCAAAGCTTTTGTTTACAAGGCATTTGCAAATGACAGGTCTAAAATCACACTTTGGTAACAATTAGACTTTGATCCAAGCTTAAGCTCAGATTTTTTTTAGAACTGAGCATTTCAGAGAGACCAACATACAAGGATTCTTTTGTGACCGACTACCTAATAGGGGCGACAGAGAAACTAAGAATTTAAGGGTAACCTGCAGCTACCGGGGTATGAATATGGGTGTGTAGAGGAAGTTAAAAAAAAGGGCAGGAATAAAGAATTCTAAACAAAGTACCACACCCACAAACATATGGTGAAACCCAAAGTTTAATAAGTGTACCTTCACCCCTATTTACAGAAAACAACAACATACAATGTACACTTGAATTAAAGTTCTACAAAACAGCAATAGTTCTCAAACAAGGAACAGTCTCGCCTGTTTAGTAAGATGATTTGGCAGATCCTCAAGAGAGATGGAGACTATAGGTGGTATGGAGGGTTCTGGTGATGGTATAATCCAGTAGAATGTGAAGCTTTGAGCACAAAGTTTTTCTTTAGTGGAAAGTCCAGCAGGGTCACTTGAAAGGTAATCCTTACACCAACAGTAGACTGATGTGTAGTATAAAGACTCATCCTAATAACCAGTAGTACTTTCAATGAATTGACCAAACACCAACAACAATAAAGGATTTAACGCAGCAACGCAGCACATACAGTACATACACCATAAAAGTGTTCATGTGACCATGATGGTTACACTATATTACTGACCAAAGTGCTTTTCAAATCACTCACTCTCACTGGAGCTGGAGCCTATCCCAGCTTTTCAATGGGCGCAAGGCACACAGTAACACCCTGGACGGGGCGCCAGTCCATTGCAGGGCAAACACACACCTCCATTCATAGGGCAATTCAGTGTCTCCAGTTAACCTGGCTGCATGTTTTGGACTGTGGGAGGAAACCGGAGCTCCTGGAGAAAACCCACGCAGACACGGGGAGAACATGCAAACTCCACACAGAAAGGACCCGAACTGCCCTACCTCGGGATCAAACCCAGGACCTTCTCACTGTGAGGCGACAGTGCTACCCACTGAGCCACCGTGTCCCCGCATTAAACATTCATTCATTCATTTTCTTATCCGCTTATCCAATTAGGGTCATGGGGAGGGGGTGTATGGGGGGTTGCTGGAGCCTATCCCAACCCCCCTTCCTCCACGACCCTAATTGGATAAGCGTTTAAGTACTTGAGTGAGAGTGAGTGAATGTTTAATGCACTACAGCACTACAATGTCATACAGTAACATGTTGGAGGAATGTGTGCTTTAGTCTTTGACCTATTAACAATAGACACCTACTGGCATTTATTTGGGTGATGGAACAAGAAGAGGAGTACACAGAGGAAAACCAGACTCTCAGAAAGTTTTGTTGGCTTTTGCTTTTTGCCTTTTGTATTATATTTTTTTTATTATTTTTGCGGGTGCTTTTTCCCTCATATATTTCCAACATATCCTTTCCAAATCAAACATCAGACTTGTAACTTCTTGCCAGGCGTCAGCTAAAGACTATGTGGACTGGACCGGCTGAACCTGCAGCGTTAGCATCTTTTCCGTTGCCCTCAGCGATAAACATGCTGAAGATATCAAATAACGTTCGACCGAGTGTGAATGAGGTCAACCAACCAGCAAATCGCGCTATCGTCTTACGCAAGAGTTTGTTTTTGCTAAAACATTTATTATTCATGCACAGCCGAGGAAAACGTTCAGCGGGAAGATGAAAACAAATCGGCTCATCCGCTGGACGCTGCCCAGGTTTCCTCGTACGTGTGGATTTATCAGGGTCTGACAGAGACGAGGAACTCTCAGAAGAACGGCTCGGCTCAGGAGAGATAATACTTTTAATTGCACTGATAATTAGCACAGCTTCAAGGTATCGTGGAAGAAAAGTGAATATTATTTCAGACCGGTGAGAATTATTATGAAATTTTGCAGCAGAATCCGGAACATAAATCTGGGGATTCACTTTCATTCAGCCACACAGTATTACATTTTGGGCCAGTAAAGATAAGCTCCTGGTCCAGATTCATTTTAATGGTGTTAGATTGAGTTTAGGTCAGGATCTGTGCAGGTTTCTCAATTCCTCAACACCAAACTTAGCAAACTTTACTATATAGCCAAATGTTGTCACCTGACTATAAACTAGGCAAAAATGCCCACATAGTGTGTAGTTAATTACACTAAAATTATTGCTCTTAAAAACAAGTGATGTACTTACAGTGAATATAATATATATATACGATCATTCAACATTATGACCACCTTCCTAATATTATGTTGGTCCCCTTTTTGCTGCACCATACACAACAAACTGTGATGCACTGTGTATTCGCCGGTTTCCCTCGCCGGGAACACCCCACAAGAGCTGCAGTTTTGGAGATGCTCTGACTTAGTCGTCTGGCCATCACAATTTGGCCCTCGTCAAACTCCCTTACATCCTCACGCTCGCCCATTTTTCCTGCTTCTAACATCAACTTTGAGGATAAAATGTTCACTTGCTGCCTAATATATCCCACCCACTAACAGGTGCCGTGGTGAAGAGATAATCAGTGTTATTCACTTTACCTGACAGTGGTCATAATGTTATGCCTCATCGTGTACATTAAAAATATAAATAATATAATACATATTGCATTATAGACATGTAAAAGTAGATACGATTGGTATATTACTTGTTGTTGTAAGCCCTGATGGCTGTGGGAATGGAGGACCTGCAGTAGCACTCCTTCTTACACAGGGGGTGGAGGAGTCTGGTGCTTGTTAGGACCCTTACAGACTCGAGTAGTGGATGGGAGGTGCAAGATGGATGACAGCTTGGCTGTAATATAAAGTAGCCCCCACTTTCTGGAAAGGCTCTCTACAAGATTTTGAAGTGTATCTGAGGAATTTGTCTCCATTCATTCGAAAGCATTTGTGGGCTGGATCATACTCAAAATACTGGACGTGTTCACCCCAGAGGTGTCGAATGCCACATAGGACAGGACTTGTAGCAGGCCACTGAAGTTCCTTTGTACTAAATCATCATTAAATCATGACTTTATGGACCTTACTGAGACAAATAGTGCTTTTTTCCTCAAACAGTTGCAACAAAGCTGGAGGTTTAAATCTATTGCAAATCATTTAACAGGTCTGGTGTGATATAATTTCTATCTGTGGGTCCTAGACTGTCATCTTGAAGGAGACCACCCTTATTATGACATACATTTTCTATAATATTGATCAAATATTAGTTGGAATACTTTTGCAGAGATTTGCCTCGGACAGTTTAACTCAAACCTGGTACACACGACCTGTATGCACAGAGCCCTGCTCTGAATAAAAGTTAACTTCTGAAAAAACTGAGCTGTGATTTTGAAGACCCGGAGACGGTTTTGGCATTTCTGGCATATTTCAGACAGGAGACGGCGGTCACACTCGGCTACATTTTTCCGTCTGGCCACCTTGGTGCGAGTCCGTTTGGTTCCGAGGCTAAAATTCCACACCCGTATTTAATCTCCAATCCCGACCACCCACCGCTGCAGCGTCCTTTCCGTGTTCTCGTACCCGGTGGCGTGTGTGGGCGAGAAGAAAACGGAGCGTACGGGTGGGTTCTCTGAACGGAGGATGCTGGTGGATGTGTGTTTGAGATGTGGAGTTAAATGATGCACTCGCACACAGTCTGTTGAACATTTCCTGTAAAAGCTACATAGACGGGAGGGGTTCCGAACTCCGGCGAGTTAATGACTCAGCATCGGCAGCTGGAAATGTGTGGGTGTGGGTAGTGTTGGACAGCTCCAGCAGCTTGTTTAATTGTGTGTGGAACGGTTGAGGTAATGGTGGGGTTTGGTTGATGTCTGTACAGTGTTCCTCAACTGCTGGTCATTTGCTTATTGTCGTTTCTTCAATTTAATACATTGAACAGAATGGTCATTGCCGAATGGCTAACAACATAAACATCATCGGCCAAAAGGTGCTGGAATAGGGGCGACAGTGTCTTCAGTCATGCAAGCAATAGATCACCATAGTCTCAGGGGCTGTCATGCCATCACGCCTTGGTTTTTGAATTATATATGACTATTCAGATTCATAATTCTTGTTCAAATTGCCTCCCAGTGCAAGATGACAGTTGGGGTTTTTGTTTGGGGTCTTTTTAAACAGCGCACTGCTCAGTAAACTTTGGACAGTCGTTTATACAGATGATCTTGGGACCTGAACTTGTGAAATGGCTTTAAGTGACTTCTGGTGGTAAAGGTACTGAACTATTGATCAAACAGTTGTAGCCTAGTGGTTGAGTTACTGGACTACTATTGGAAAGATCACTGGTTCAAGCCTCACCACTGCCAGGTTGCCACTGTTGGGCCCTTGAGCAAGGCCTCTAAACCTACTCAGTCACGACTGTAAGTCGCTTTGGATAAACATATCTACGAAATGCTACAAGTAGCTCTATAATCTGTGTGTTGTAATGTTAGTGGCTTCAACTGGTGCGCTCAAACTAGTCCTATTTATATGGACACAACATATACGCTGATCAGCCATAACATTAAAACCACCCCCTTGTTTCTACACTCACTGTCCATTTTATCAGCTCCACTTATCAGATATAAAGGACTTTGTAGTTCTACAATTACTGACTGTAGTCCATCTGTTTCTCTGCATGCTTTTTTAGCCTGCTTTCACCCTGTTCTTCAATGATCAGGACCACCACAGAGCAGGTATTATTTGGGTGGTGGATCATTCTCAGCACTGCAGTGACACTGACATGGTGGTGGTGTGTTAGTGTGTGTTGTGCTGGTATGAGTGGATCAGACACAGCAGAGCTGCTGGAGTCCACCACCCAAATAATACCTACTCTGTAGTGGTCCTGTGGGGGTTCTTACCACTGAACAACAGCATGAAAGAGGGCTAACAAAGCATGCAGAGAAACAGCTGGACTACAGTCAGTAATTGTAGAACTACAAAGTGCTTCTATATGGTAAGTGGAGCTGATAACATGGACAGTGAGTGTAGAAATAAGAAGGTGGTTTTAATGTTATGGCTGATTGATGTAAATGAAATCAGCAGCTGCAGTCACTTAGATTGAAAACGTATCCATGTCTCTGAGGAGTAAACACTTTTCACTAATCTGCCGGTGTTAATGAAGCCTTACCTGAAGACTTGGTGGATATTTGTAATTATTCTGAGCATCATTACTCTGCATGGTAAGAGCTGATGATGTCCCGCTCCTCGCTGGTCTCAGACCCACTCATCTTTACACACTCAGCTCCAACACAACACAGGACTGAAGAGAAATCATGACAGATTTCACCCAGCAGTATCCAGTGGGTGGTGTATAAAGCTCTGTGTGCTTTGTGCCCGTTGAGGATATGAACAGATGCCTTCCCATGCAGGTGGTGAGTATGTGGTCACCAGGATGGTCCAGCTCCAGCCTCTAACAGATGGAGACTGTCATGCTTACCAACCTTCTGAGGGAGGTGGAAGCGTAACGTACAGCCAAGAGAAACGTTAACTGAAGAGAAATCTCAGATCACGCCAGGACTGGATTTGTCATTTCTAAAAATAAAATATACAGAATTTGTTTAGTGTAGTTTGATCAATGTGACCATGATAAAATACACTACATGGCTAAAAGTATGTGGACTACTGACCATGAGCTGGTTGATATGCAGCATTCACTCTTTTAAAAAAGCATTTTATATTATTTTAGCAGGTGAGTTGGTAACAGGTGAGGGTATCATGATTGGATAAAAAAAGGGATCCACAGTCATTGTTCGTCACTTTGTGCTAAACTTTGAGACGGTATTATATATATACGTATATATTCCTCTCCACCAATGCCAATCCCTGCTGTGATTGAGGAGAATGAAGCTAACCCACGCCCCCTCCGACACGTGGGCAGCAGGCGTATGCATTTTGTCACCTACACGAGTGCAATGCGGGTCAGCACTGTGTACGGAGAGACACACCCTGACAGCAGTCTTTTCCCCGTCTCTGTGCAGGCACCATCAACAGCCAGTAGAGGTCGTAATTGCATTAGTTATGAGAGAGAGTCCCTATCCGGCTTTTAATATCCCCCTATATGAACAACAGGCCAATCGTTTTTCATGTGGCGGCAGGCAGAGCTGAGACTTGATATGATATATTCGAGATCCCAGCTCTGGTGTGCTAGTGTGTGTTTTTACTGCAGACCGGGAACACCCCACAAGAGCTGCAGTTTTGGAAATGCTCTGACCCAGTCGTCTAGCCATCACAATTTGGCCCTCAGATCCTCACACTCGCCCATTTTTCCTGCATGTAACACATCAACTTTGAGGATAAAATGTTCACTTGCTGCCTAATATATCCCACCCACTAACAGGTGCCGTGATGAAGAGATAATCAGTGTTATTTACTTTACCTGTCAGTGGTCATAATGTTATGCTTAGTCGGTGTATACTGTTGGTGACGTAAGCTGGCAGGGCATCTTGGGGGAACCCAGTTTTGTATAACTTGAATTTATACACCCGTTAGCAACAAGTGTAATTAATTAGGATGGGTGTCCATTTAGTGTTTACTCACTATATATTAGCCCCCATGCTCAGTGAGAAGGACGGTTAATGAGGCAAACATTTCTATTAGCATTCTAGCTGGAGATTTGCAGAAGATGCTAGCGTTCCAAGTAAACAATGAGCTGGCTTTTCTGTTCTAATCAACTGTTTGAAAGGCAGGCCAAAATAATCCCTTCATCAAACCAAAAAACTAAAGAAAACAGCAGCGGCTGAGGAAGAAAGAAGATCTGTCTGCTGAACATTAGCGGCACGTCGCTGCATCACATCATCTCTAATAAAACATCCCACAGTCACTTCTTAAGAACCCTAGCTCTTTTTGACTACTTTGATTAATGATTTGGTCTCCCAAATAAGTTTCAGGAGATATAATACTAAAATAAAGCAGCTAAATTGCTAAACTGCAGTGAAAGAAGAAGAACGCCTTTATTTGTCATATACACACCGATCAGCCATAACATTAAAACCACCTCCTTGTTTCTACACTTACTGTCCATTTTATCAGCTCCACTTACCATATAGAAGCACTTTGTAGTTCTACAATTACTGACTGTAGTCAATCTGTTTCTCTGCATGCTTTGTTAGCCCCCTTTCATGCTGTTCTTCAATGGTCAGGACCCCCACAGGACCACCACAGAGCAGGTATTATTTGGGTGGTGGATCATTCTCAGCACTGCAGTGACACTGACATGGTGGTGGTGTGTTAGTGTGTGTTGTGTTGGTATGAGTGGATCAGACACAGCAGTGCTGCTGGAGTTTTTAAACACCTCACTGTCACTGCTGGACTGAGAATAGTCCACCAACCAAAAATATCCAGCCAACAGCGCCCCATGGGCAGCGTCCTGTGACCAACTCAAACAGCAGCAATAGATGGGCGATCGTCTCTGAGTTTACATCTACAAGGTGGACCAACTAGGTAGGAGTGTCTAATAGAGTGGACAGTGAGTGGACACGGTGTTTAAAAACTGCAGCAGCGCTGCTGTGTCTGATTCACTCATACCAGCACAACACACACTAACACACCACCACCATGTCAGTGTCACTGCAGTGCTGAGAATGATCCACCACCTAAATAATACCTGCTCTGTGGTGGTCCTGTGGGGGTCCTAACCATTGAAGAACAGGGTGAAAGCAGGCTAACAAACAGATGGACTACAGTCAGTAATTGTAGAACTACAAAGTGCTCCTGTATAGTAAGTGGAGCTGATAAAATGGACAGTGTAGAAACAAGGAGGTGGTTTTAATGTTATGGTTGATTGGTGTACATCTACACAGGTACAGTACAATGAAATTCTTTTTCAGCATATCCCAGCACGATTGGAACTTGGGGTCAGAGCGCAGGGTCAGCCATCATACGGTGCCCCTAGAGCAGACAGGGTTAAGCTCAAGGGCCCAACAGTGGCTGCATGGCAGAGCTGGGATTTGAACTCTAAACCTTGTAATTGTTAGCCCAAAGCTCTACCCACTAATCTAAGGGCAGTCCGAGGGCAACCACACCCTTTAAGGCACAGATGGACACGCTGGTGCACGGACTTGTGATTTTATGTAGGACGCAGTAAAAGTAAAAAGGTGACCTACAGATGCTGCGGTCGTAAATACTTACACAAAGCCAACCTCAGACAGTCCACACATCTGTCAGGGAGTTCCTCCACATCTGCCTTCTTAATCCGAGTCAACAGAGCTTGTGTGTGAATAAACATTGGCTAAAATGAGTTTATACCCTCGACCCTGCTGAAATCTCACCATTCTCACAGACTGGACGTCCACTCCCAGTTTTTAGTTTATTATTTCTAGCAGAAGAAAGACAGAAGAATGAAAGTGTACACAAGACAAGGAGACGTTAAACCCCGAACCCTTTTCCTTCCTGACTGGTCTGTCTGTAGCACCATGGGCGCGTCCTTATTCAGATAAAAAGTGAGTCTCAAGAATAACCCGAGCGAGGGATGATGGAATCGAGTCTGGAGGCCAAAACATGATCTTCAGCTCGATTCATTCTAAGAGGATGTTTAAAAATTTATACTGTTATTATTCCACATATTTTACGTAGCGAAGAAGCAATATCACTAAATTTCTGCTGCCCCCTTTAGCCTTTATAATCTGAACTTGCTGGGGTTAGTGATCTTGCAACTCTGACATGCGGCACTGAAAAAATGATGTTCCAGTACAACCTCCACACGAGGCCTTAATCATAATATATACTGGGTGGGTGTGGTCCTGCAATATTTAGATACGCTCAAATTGTCCACCTAATATACTGATGTAAAAATAAACATTCAGTGGTACCTGGAAACTCGACGTCAACTGGTTTTGAGAGTGGCGTTGAGTTTCAAGGTATTTTTTTTTTCACAAGGATGTATGAGAAACCTGTTAATGTGTTCTAGGTTCTGTGGAACTGCATATATTTTAGGCTAATGTAAAATAATGGGGTTGTTTTTTTGTGTATATATATACGTATATATTATTTATGCATTTTCTCCCTTTTAGCACATCCAATTGCCCGATTGCGTCATGCTTCCTCTCCACCAATGCCGATCCCTGCTCTGATTGAGGAGAACAAAGCTAACCCACGCCCCCTCCGACACGTGGGCAGCATGCCGTATGCATCTTATCACCTACACTTTGACGAGTGCAGTGCAGCCCAGCACCGTGTATGGAGAGACACACCCTGAGAGCACTCTTTTCTCATCTCTGTGCAGGCGCCATCAATCAGCCAGCAGAGGTCATAATTGCACCAGTTATGAGAGAGAGATCCCATCCGGCTTAGTCCCGCCCATATCTGAACAACAGGCCAATCGTTGTTGATGTGGCTGCTCAGCCTAGCCGGCAGGCAGAGCTGAAATTCGATATGATGTATTCGAGATCCCAGTCTGGTTCCAGCGTGTGTTTTTACCGCTGCGCCACCCATAATGGGGTTGTTTTTGACACATATACTGAAAATAACACAAATATTATATAAAAACACTGAAATACACTTGAAAAGTTAAATACAACAAAACTCTGCACTTTACCTTGGAGTACTGTATTCCTTAGCAAATTCAGTACCGGCGCATTCACATGAGAAGCGTCAAAATCTGACCGTGCGATTTTCTTCCTATGGAGTGTGGTGTTGCACAAAGCTTAACATGACTTATTGTACTAAAACAACGAGTGAGGAATTATATTAGTGGAGAGAACTAACGATCAGTAATAATGAAGAGAAGTTTAGTGTTCTGTGTCGTTCTTTTAGTACATTAAGTCACAAACTTTTTTTTAATGAGAAGCGTTTTAGACTGGGAGAAGCTGATTCTCAGAGTTTCTCAGAACCTCGAGCTGTAACACAAGTTTAAAAGTGAAACAGTGAGGAAAATCCAGCTAAACACAGATACATGTGGAGGACTGGATTTGACGGTTATTCCACACAAATGCAGGTTCGTCTCATATTTGCACTTTGATGAAATTTTACAGCACCACCAAGTGCTGAACAAATTTCTTAACAAAGGGCGTCAAGTGTCAAAGATTTTGAGTTTAGGGGACGTTGAGTTACAAAGTACTACTGTATTTCTATCAATGCATCAGGGTCCCTGCATATCTCTCCATGATTGATTTCAGTTCTGTTTTTGGTTTTTCCACCAGTTCCCTTTCAAACAGGTCCTTGAAGAGCACGCGTCCTTCATCTGTGTTTATCCTAATTATTCATTATGGCTATCACTCCCAGCAGACCCTAACATGTGCCGAAATGAATGCAAAATCAACTTGTTGGTAATTTGATCATTTGCAGAACACTGACCCCGTCGACAGAGCTAAACGGAGGTGCGTCGGCCGCAATTTGCATTTAGATTAATGGCTTTTGTGTCTTCGTTGAAGCAGAGCCCTCGCCTCTTCGGGTTAATTTACTCCGTCTCTCACTCACTTTCTCCCCACGCGTTAGACTAATCTAGCGACATGTTGAAGAGCTTACCAGGAAAGACCTTCTTCATCCCACCAGATGTTCTCAAGGCCTGTTTGTGTACGTGGGAGTTTTACACTCCTCCGTTGGTAACCCTCGACGCTCCCGTGTTTAATTTTATCTCTCAGCCACGATACCGCCCAGCGATGGAACGTAACCGCCGACGTTTATTCCGGCTGATGTGCTCGGCTTCCTACACACTATTTAAATACGTTACGTTTACTAAAAGGAAGAAAGGCTGAGTTAACAGAGGAATGCAGTTATGTAAGGGAGGAAAGAAAAAAGAAGAAAAGAAGATTGAAGAAAGGAAGGTAATAGAAGAAATGAAAATAAAAGGAAGGAAAATATACCATTATATACAAAAAGGAAGCAAGAGATAGAAGAATTAATAGAAGGAAGGTACGATCAAATAAGGCAAGAAAAAAATGATATAATATGATTCTGTAGAAGATGAAGCTGTATGAACTCCTGCTTAATCACAGTGAAATTGCAACGTTTAAACATGAACTCCGGATCTCTAGTCAATTAACTAGACCGCTGATCAATAATTTAATTAGACACATTTAATCAGACGTCGAAGCGGCTCCGTTACAAACCTTCGTTTTCACTTTATAAAAGAAATTAGGGAGCAACGTGCCAGTGGAGGATCAGGTGAAGTCTTTTAAAGGGATTAGTCATGCCTGATCGCTTGATCTATTCTGCATAATTTAACCCTAGTTAAAAGAAGGCGGTGAAAAAGGGCGTTTTACAAACGTTGAGAGAAAAATTTAGCTATTTAATCTGCTTGCTGAACCAAAGTGTTCTGTGGTTCCTTCTAGATTCTGAGTCAAAGGTGGAAAATTGATATTTTATATATATATAACGATTAGCCATAACATTAAAACCACCTCCTTGTTTCTACACTCACTGAACATTTTATCAGCTCCACTCACCATATAGAAGCACTTTGTAGTTCTACAATTACTGACTGTAGTCCATCTGTTTCTCTACATACTGTTTTAGCCTGTTTTCACCCTGTTCTTCAATGGTCAGGACCCCCACAGTGTGTGTTGTGCTGGTATGAGTGGATCAGACACAGCAGCGCTGCTGGAGTTTCTAAACACCGTGTCCACTTACTGTCCACTCTATTAGACACTCCTACCTAGTTGGTCCACCTTGTAGATGTAAAGTCAGAGACGATCGCTCATCTATTGCTGCTGTTTGAGTTGGTCATCTTCTAGACCTTCATCAGTGGACACAGGACGCTGCCCACGGAGCGCTGTTGGCTGGCTGTTTTTGGTTGGTGGACTATTCTCAGTCCAGCTGTGACAGTGAGGTGTTTAAAAACTCCATCAGCATTGTTGTGTCTGATCCACTCATCCCAGCACAACACACACTAACACACCACCACCATGTCAGTGTCACTGCAGTGCTGAGAATGATCCACCACCCAAATAATACCTGCTCTGTGGTGGTCCCGTGGGGGTCCTGACCACTGAAGAACAGCATGAAAGGGGGCTAACAAAGCATACAGAGAAACAGATGGACTACAGTCAGTAATTGTAGAACTTCAAAGTGCTTCTATATGGTAAGTGGAGCTGATAAAATTGACAGTGAGTGTAGAAACAAGGAGGTGGTTTTAATGTTATGGCTGATCAGTGTATATACAATGCCTACTATTGGCTCTCTCTCTCTCTCTCTCTCTCTCTCTCTCTCTCTCTCTCTCTCTCTCTCTCTCTCTCTCTCTCTCTATCAATCTCTCTCTCTCTCTCTCTCTCTCTCTGTCTCGTGCGCATGCGTGGCGTTGAGCAGGAGAGCGTTGGGAACGCGTGAGCGTGAGAGCGATTTTTTGGCATTTTGCCTAAATTTATTTATATTTTCAAATCCGTGAAAACATCTACGGAATTACATTCAGTGCGATTTAAGTGTGGGACAGCGGGGTTTCTACCCACCACCGGCTAAATCGCGGGGAGCATGGCGGACCCGAACAAACTTTATGAAAGTTTGACACGCCGGCATGGAGTAAAGGTGGAGTGCCAGGTGAGCGTGGAGGAGTGCTGCCTGGCGTCTGGAAAGGTGATCGGTCACAGCAATATTGTTTCAGCTGCGAGAATGAACAATGCAATAGTTATTTTTCTGAGTACAATCGAGAAAGCTAATGAACTAATTCAAAAAGGAATTGTGATACAGGACCAACTCAAAATGGTACAACCACTGAGCACTCCAGCTAAAAAAATCATTCTGTCTAACGTCCCCCCATTTATCGAAGATGAACTAATCAAAAAAGAATTATCCCGGTATGGTAAACTGGTCTCCGCCATAAAAAAGATCCCTCTCGGATGTAAATCTCCCCTGATCAAACATCTGGTGTCCTTTCGAAGGATGGTGTACATGGTACTCAAAGACGGAGTTGATGAACTAAACTTGATTTTTAAATTTAATGTAGACGGATTCTATTATACGGTCTTTGCGTCATCTGACGCTGAAATAAAGTGTTTTGGATGCGGACAGCCTGGCCACTTCATCCGCGCCTGCCCCCAAAAAAGAAATGCGGACAATGCGAGAGAGGGTGCTGAGGAACCGGGACCAGGTACAGACGGGCCGGCCACAACTGACCCCTCTGCAGCTGCGAGGAGCCCGACTCACGCACCGGCGGCAGAAGAATCAAACCCGACAACTAAAGCGACAACAGTGGAGGGCGATCAGACTGAAAGTGGACCGACTACAACGGAACCAGCGGACACGATTCTGGACCAGAACATGCAAGCTGCGATGGTGGAGGAATCGGAGACGACTTCGTCAGCCGTGGACGCACCTGTTACGGGGGAGGAGGACACAGTGACAGAGCGCTACGGGAAGGACAATGCTGAAACAGAGGTAAAAAGCGATAAAACTGTTTTTAGACCTGGAGGAACACCAGAGTTGGACGAGGAAGCAGATATGGACATGGATCCGATTTTTAAAGCCCCCATAAAAAGGAAAAAAGAACATGCTCAGGTAAAGGGAAATAAACAAGTTCGAAAGGGCGACTTGGTCACTGACGGTAATGTTTCTGACAGTGAGGGCGGGTTCTCTGACTCAGGTTGGTCTGTTGGTTCTCAGGAAGAGAGTTCACCCCCTGAGTACTCAGCCAGTGATATAAAAATATTTTTACAGCGTACAAAAGGGAAAAAAGGTGTACAAGTTACTGATCATTTTCCAGACAGCAAACAGTTTATTAAAGATGTTAAACATTTCAGGAGAGAAGGGTCTTTTACTAAGTTAGAGATGTTTCGGTTAAAAAAACTAATCACTAAACTAGGACAAGAAAGTGATAATGATGGCAATGTTATGGCATAATCCTTCTTAAACCAAAATTCAATGAATGGTTTTAGGATTGCTACAATAAATGTAAATGGGGCGAGAAACTGTGAAAAAAGACTCAGCATATTAGAATTAGTCAAACAAAAAAGGATTGATGTAACTTTTCTTCAGGAAACGCACAGTGATGCAAGCAATAACATAGACTGGATTAAAGAGTGGGAGGGGCTAGCTATCTTAAGCCATAACACCTCTCTCAGTGGTGGAGTCGCACTCTTATTTTCACAGAGTTTTATTCCTTATTTCTATGAGGTTGAGGAAATAATACATGGGAAACTTTTAAAAGTAAGAGCATGTTTTGAAAATGAAACATTTAATTTTATCTGTGTTTATGCACCAACGGTGGGGATAGATAGGATGGTCTTTTTAAACACGCTTAATGATGTTGTTAAAAAATGCAGAATGAATGAATACTTAGTTTTGGGAGGTGATTTCAACTGTACTGCTGATGACTTGGACAGAAATCATATAGAACCGCATATGGCCTCTCGGAAAAAATTGCAGGAGATAATGGAGACCAATGACCTGTATGATGTATGGCGAAGCCTCCACAAAACGCAGAGACAGTACACATGGACACATTTAAAAGATAATTTGTTTTCACTGGCAAGACTGGATCGTTTTTATGTTTTTAAACACCAGCTAAATGTTTTTGCACAATGCTTCATTTTTCCAGTAGGTTTTTCAGATCACAGCATGGTTCAATGCATGATTAGAAAATCTAACTTGAAGCCTAAAAGTGCTTACTGGCACTTGAATACTGCACTTTTAGATGATGCCAATTTTAAACAGTCTTTTATCTTTTTTTGGGAGATTTTTAGATTACAGAAGCCTAGTTTTAATTCTTTGCAGGAGTGGTGGGAAATAGCCAAAATACAAACAAGGATATTTTGTCAACAGTATACTCTTAATGTCACAAAAGATATCACCAGATCACTTAAAAACCTAGAGACTGAAATAGTGGAGCTCCAGACTTTAGGGGCAGCCACAGGAAATCGAGAGCAAACCGAAGCTCTCAAAAAGAAAAAAGCTACACTGGCCGACCTATTGGAGGTAAAAGCAAAGGGGGCGCTGGTCCGATCACGATTTAGAAATGTGTCCGAGATGGATGCTCCGTCTAAGTTCTTTTTTGGTCTTGAACAGAAAAATGGACAGAAAAGGTTTATGCATGCTGTGCGAACAGAGTCAGGGGATCTCTTATCAGAACCTACTGAGATTCGCAAGCAGACAATCAGTTTTTTTTCAAAGTTGTATGAAACTGAGCAGGTGGGGGAACTTGAGGTAGAGGGAAGTTTCCTTCAGAATCTACCCAAGATTGATCAACAGTCTGCTGACATACTGGACAGAGAGTTGACCCTGAATGAGCTGTATGTAACTCTCCAGGGCATGGAAAACGGGAGAGCGCCTGGAATTGACGGGCTTCCTGTCGAATTCTATAAGTCATTCTGGTCAATATTGGGGCAAGATGTGCTGGACGTGCTAAAGAGCAGCCTGGTGGATGGTTTACTTCCACTGAGTTGTCGAAGAGCCGTGCTCACCCTCCTGCCTAAGAAAGGGGATTTGACCTTTTTGAAGAACTGGCGCCCCGTGGCTCTGTTATGTACAGACTGTAAGTTGCTCTCAAAAGCATTAGCTGCAAGACTGGGAAAGGTGATGGAGCAAGTGATTCATCGTGATCAGACATACTGCGTCCCTGGTAGATCAATACATGATAACATTCATTTAGTTCGTGGAATTTTGGACCTCTCCAAGCTATTGGCAATAAAAAGTGGTCTTCTATTTATAGACCAGGAGAAAGCTTTTGATCGAGTTGAGCACAACTACCTTTGGAAAGTCATGGAGAATCTTGGTTTTAGCGCTGGTTTTATAGCGATGATCAGGGTGTTATACAGTGACATTGAAAGTATACTAAAAATGAATGGTGGTTTGTGTGCCCCTTTTAAAGTGCATAGAGGTATTAGACAGGGCTGTTCACTTTCTGGCTTTCTCTACTCAATAGCAATAGAACCATTGCTTTGTAAAATAAGAGAAGAAATCACCGGTCTCACAATTCCTAACTGCAACGAATCTGTGAGTATATCAGCATATGCCGATGACCTTGTTATTGCCATAAACTCACAGGCAGATGTAGACGTTTTAGCCAGGATTTTAAAAGATTTTAAAATGTTATCATCCGCCAAAGTAAATTGGAGCAAAAGTGAGGCTCTTTTAATTGGAGAGTGGAATGGAAAGGAACCCAAACTCCCAGATGGATTAACCTGGAAAAAAGGGGGAGTTAAATACCTAGGGGTATTTTTAGGGGACAGTGATTTTATGAAACAGAACTGGGAAAGTATTTCTGAAAAAATAAAAGGACGACTAATGAAATGGAAATGGCTTATTCCAAAAATGTCCTACAGGGGGCGGACATTAATAATAAACAATTTAATTGCTTCATCCCTTTGGCACAAGCTGGCCTGTATAGACCCACCACCCAACCTACTAGCAAGTCTCCAAGCAGTGCTAATAGATTTCTTCTGGGACAAGCTGCATTGGATCCCACAAGGAGTTCTCTATTTGCCCACGAAAGAGGGAGGCCAAGGCCTCATCCATTTGGTAAGCAGAACTGCTGCCTTTCGACTGCAATTTATCCAAAGACTGCTCACTAGCCCTGAGAACATTACGTGGAGAACTGTTGTATGCAGAATTTTAAAATCAGTGGGGGGGCTAGGAATGGACAGGACTTTGTTTTTAATGGATAGTAAAAAATTGGACTTTTCTGGATTACCAGCATTTTACGCAGGATTATTTAAAATATGGAATTTTTTTAATTTACAAAGAGAAAGCTGTTCATCATACTACTGGCTTCTGGAAGAACCAATTATCAATGGAGCTCGACTAGATATTTTTACTCAAGCCACCCACATTCTGTCCAGAAAGCTGATATCATCAGGAATTACAACGCTACGAAAACTGGTGGGTCTTGCAGGACCTGAACTCACTAATGGAGAGAACTTGGCAGCACGACTGGGAATGAGGTCGTTACGAGTAACAAAACAGCTCTTGAGAAATTGGAGATCATCACTCACAGATGAAGAACTAACACTACTAAAGGACCATGAGGCAGAAGATACTGAACCCAGGGATGGAGACGTATTCCCTAAATGTACCATCACCCCAAACCTGAGTGACTGTAAAGGCCCTCTTCTGGAGTGTGAAGGTGAAACCAGAATGGACCTAGAAACAGTAAGTGGTAAGCTCTTGTATAGAGCTTGTGTAAAGGCCCTCAATAAAAAAAGACTGGATGGAAAAGTTGACTTTCCATGGCGCACTGAACTAGGACTTAATGAAAATATAAAACCAGAGTGGAGGGTTCTTTACAAACCACCACTGGCCAAAAAAATTGCTGACCTTCAGTGGCGAATCCTGCATGGCATTGTTGCTGTGAATTCTTTTATATCTGTTTTAAATCCGGAGGTTTCACATGAGTGCCCATTCTGCCAGCAAAGAGAAACAGTTTTTCATGCTTTTAACCATTGTTTTAGGTTACATCCTCTTTTTGAAATTTTACGGTGCTTGTTTAAACATTTGAATGTTGTTTTTACACCACAGGTTTTTATCCTTGGTTTTAAGTACAGTCGAAGTCAAAGGTTCAAGTGCCAGCTGATTAACTTCATCATTGGTCAAGCAAAATTTGCAATATACATTAGTCGAAAGAACAAAATAACTCAAAACACAGACTATGATGCAAAAAGAACTTTTGCACGGCTAGTAAAAACAAGGATAATGATAGACTTTAAATTTTATAAAAGCATGAATGACCTGGACTGTTTTGAACAGGTGTGGTGTCATGGGGAGGTGGTGTGCTCCGTAGAGGAGGGTGAACTTTTATTTGCAGCAGAGTTTGCTTAAATTTCATATGATGTTCTTAAAGAATCTTTTATAAACTATTTATTTTTTATCACTTGATTATTATACATTTATTTTTTAATTTATCTATTTGTAAATAAGTGTATATATATAGATATATGTATACTTTTGTAACTTTTAAGAAAAGATTGTTACAATAAAAGATTGTTAAAAGTCAAAAAAAAAGTCTCTCTCTCTCTCTCTCTCTCTCTCTCTCTCTCTCTCTCTCTCTCTCTCTCTCTCTCTCTCTCTCTCTCTCTCTCTCTCTCTCTCTCTCTCTCTCTCTCTCTCTCTCTCTCTCTCTCTCTCTCTCTCTCTCTCTCTCTCTCTCTCTCTCTGTGCTTTGCACATCAAAGGTTCCTCTTTTGTTAAAGCACCAAAGGTTGAATAATATGAAAATTACATTCAGTACCCAAGTGCACTTCCCTTTGCCTTTGTTGCCTTTTAATTCTAGTTTCCACCATGAAATAATAAGGCGAGTGAGTCCATTTTGGACCTCTTGAATTTTAGATTCTTCTCAGTGCAGAGTGCTTTGTGGTCAGCGGTAGGAGGTGAGAAGTGCTTCTTCATTGTGAAAGAAGAGCAGGAGCACTTCATTTTGTACACGGTGCTACAGTAATAGAGCTCCTTTTTTACAGATACAATAACAGAAATAACAGCGCCTTTACATGTTTATTATCTCCACAGACATGACTGGCTGTGTCTGAGGGAGGGCATTCTGCAATGAATACAGGGTTTTTCTGCCCAGAGAAACCAGACCCAGCACAACCCTGACCAGGACAATAAATTGCAAACATAATAATAATAACTATAATAATAATAATAATAATAATAATAACTATAATAATAATAATAATAATAATAATAATAATAACAAACCATCACCAATAATAATAATAATAATAATAATAATAATAACAAACCACCAATAATATTAATAATAATAATAATAATAATAACAAACCACCACCAATAATAATAATAATAATAATAATAATAATAACAAACCACCACCAATAATGATAATAATAATAATAACAAACCACCACCAATAATAATAATAATAATAATAATAATAATAATAATAATAATAAACCATTACCAATAATAATAATAATAATAATAATAATAATAACAAACCACCACCAATAATAATAATAATAGTAATAATAGTAATAATAATAACAAACCACTAATAATAATAATAATAATAAACCACTAATAATAATGATAATAATAATAATAATAATAATGATAAACCACTAATAATAATAATAATAATAATAATAATAACAACAAACCATCACTAATAACAATAACAGTAATAATAACAATAATAATAATAATAATAATAAAAACAAACCACTAATAATAATATTAATAATAATAATAACAATAATAAACCACTAATAATAATAATAACCCGTGTCCAGGGTGTTTCTGTGTGCCTTGCGCCCATTAGGGGCTTGGATGGGTCCAGCCAATAAACCTGATTAGGATAAGGTAGATACCAAAGATGCAATTCTGTTGTATGGAGAGTTGGTGGCACTAAACTTAGTCTGTGATGTAGCATAAAATAAAAAATGCTGGATTCTCTTCACATCCACCATCCATGTGTTCTTTTTTGGCTCTGTTTTTCTCCACCTTGCAAAAATCTGCAGAAGGTGAACCGGCTGCTTAAAGTGCCCCATTTATTGGTGAGTAATGGAGTTAGCTGGTGAGTGAATGATGCTCTGCGTTGGATTGGCACCCTGTGTGATGTGCATTCTTCATTGCACGTTGTCTTTCCAGGTAAACTCAGGACCCAACAAGCCCCTGACCAGTAAGTGTCTCTTGGTGATTTGTTTTTAATGAAGATTTGTCCTGTGTAAAACCTGATAGAGCTTTACTGCACCGTAATCCGCTTAAATGAAATTCAATTTGCAGGAAGCGGAGAGCTCTTTAAAGACAGCTTCCGTTATCTGCCCCTGGGCCCACAGTGTTAGAGCTGCGTAATTACTCTTCCCCAATAACCACACCGAGCAGCTATAACGCAGGAATTCAGTCCGTCTTCATTATTTTATATGAAAGCAAATGCTCCGAGAGCGGTATGCTAATGAGGAGAAATATGCTAACGGTGCTGTGTAAACATTCACGTACGATAGTGGACGTGTGTTAGCCTTCAGAGCCAATTCACCTCAATTAATTCTGTAAATTTTTTAATACATGAATATCCAGTGGTTAAAAAAGTGCAAACTAAAAGTCGAACATATAGTAAAACTCAAAACTTTTTGGGATGTTTAAATAAGACAAAATTGGCTGGGTAAAAAATACACATACAGCAACATAGATGGTTCATTTGACGATGGAAATTATACTGCACTCAGTACATACTACATACTGCATTCAGTATACACTGTATACTACATACTGCATTCAGTATAAACTGTGTACTGTATACTACATACTGCATTCAGTATACACTGTATACTACATACTGCATTCAGTATACACTGTATACTACAAACTGCATTCAGTATACACTGTATACTACATACTGCATTCAGTATACACTGTATACTACATACTGCATTCAGTATACACTGTCTACTGCATACTACATACTGCACTCAGTATATACTACATATTTCATACTACACTCATTATATACTGCATACTGCACTCACTATATACTGCATACTATATACTGCATACTACATACTGCATACTGCACTCAGTATATACTACATATTTCATACTACACTCATTATATACTGCATACTGCACTCACTATATACTGCATACTATATACTGCATACTACATACTGCATACTGTACTCAGTATATACTGAATACTGCATGCCACACTGAGTGTATACTGTCTACAGCATATTTAACCCAGTATATACTGTTTACTGCATATTGTATACTGCACTCAAACACATCCCTGAACTCAGATCCAAGTCTAATCTCCTACACTCAATAGATCTTGTATAATATCTGGAGTTTTATAAGCTAATTAAATAAAACCCAGTTATCGGTGATGCGCTCTGACGTTCCAACCTGGCTGCGTGAAGTGGAAGATCATTAACATTAGCAATGCATTATGGGAACGAACAGCCACTTACGAGTAAATTCATGGCCACGGGATGAAGGAACCATGGAACTGACGACTTATTTTCTCTCTATGAGCCGTGAGGGACTAATTTTCTGCACTCGAATGACTCTGCAGAGACGGTATGATACAGGGTGCTATAAACACATGTATAAGTGAAATATTGAGGAAGATGGTGGAGCGTTAACTGGTTTATATTCAGATCTTTCAGCTGCTTGTTCATTTGCCTTTGTGGTAATTACACCAGCAGGTTTACTTAAATGTTGGATTAGCACATTTATTTTAGTGTGCGCTTCCTGCTGGTTCTCTTTTAAGCTCAATGAAAACATGCATAGAAAGTTGCAGAAGTGAATTAGTTCACATCCTTCCTATTCAAAGTGCAAGGCTGACAATGGCTAACTGGACTCGAACTGGCCACTGATGTCTGTTGCCTTGCCTTGGAAACAGGAATGAAATATACACCGATCAGCCATAACATTAAAACCAGCTCCTTGTTTCTACACTCAATGTCCATTTATCAGCTCCACTTACCATATAGAATCACTTTGTAGTTCTACAATTACTGACTGTAGTCCATTTATTTCTCTGCATACGGTTTTAGCCTGCTTTCACCCTGTTCTTCAATGGTCAGGACCCCCACAGGACCACCACAGAGCAGGTATTATTTAGGTGTTGGATCATTCTCAGCACTGCAGTGACACTGACATGGTGGTGTGTTAGTGTGTGTTGTGCTGGTATGAGTGGATCAGAAACAGCAGCGCTGCTGGAGTATTTAAATACTGTGTCCACTCACTGTCCACTCTATTAGACACTCCTACCTAGTTGGTCCACCTTGTAGATGTAAAGTCAGAGACGATCGCTCATCTGTTGCTGCTGTTTGAGTCGGTCATCTTCTAGACTTTCATCACATGAATGGTCACAGGACGCTGCCCACGGGGCGCTGTTGGCTGGATATTTTTGGTTGGTGGAGTATTCTCAGTCCAGCAATGACAGTGAGGTGTTTAAACACTCCAGCAGCGCTGCTGTGTCTTATCCACTCATACCAGCACAACACACACTAACACACCACCACCATGTCAGTGTCACTGCAGTGCTGAGAATGATCCACCACCCAAATAATACCTGCTCTGTGGTGGTCCTGTGGGGGTCCTGACCATTGAAGAACAGCATAAAAAGGGGCTAACAAAGCATGCAGAGAAACAGATGATCTACAGGCAGTAATTGTAGAACTACAAAGTGCTTCTATATGGTAAGTGGAGCTGATAAAATGGACAGTGAGTGTAGAAACAAGGAGGTGGTTTTAATGTTATGGCTGATCGGTGTATGCATAGGAGGTGTGGAAAAAGTGCGCTCGGCAAACACGCTAGTCGTGCTTCCCATGCACCTCTCTAATGGTTTATTTAGGTATAACATGCAGTGTAACTAATTAAATTAGTGTTTCACTCATCTCAAACCCTTTCTAGATGTCTTTTTCACTTTATTTCGTCATGGCTCATCATGTTTTCCATTAAAGCCGCGCTGCAAAGGCCATCCGTGTTAGAACTCTACAGGACGGATGTTAACAGATGGGAGGAAATCAGGTACACGGACCCGAACGATCCGCTGTGGCAGCTGTAAAAGAAGCAAGAAAATATGCAAGTTCATGGTTTAATAAGGTCAGCAGGTTGTTTATGCTAGTGCATTAGATGTGATATGAGTCATGTGATACATGTGATATGAGTCCTGTGTGAGCGGAAAACATAGATTCTGTTTTTAAACACATTTGGGAGTAAATATTAGCACTTGGGGAAGGGCGTTTCCGCTGGCTACATGACCAGGTGCTGAAGGTAATAGCTGAGCACATCTGCAGCGCCATCGACCAGGCCAAGTGCCATAGACCATCACGGTGTGAAGTCACATTTGTAAGAGCTGGTGAACATCCCAAACCCGAGCCAAGAACTCAAGCAGGCCTCCTAGGTGCAGCACATGTGCTGGTTTCGGATAAGTTAAAGCAGGTGGTCATACTGGAGCTGACAGTACCTTGGGAAGAACGGATGGAGTAGGCCAACGAAAGGAAGAGGGGCAAATACATGGAGCTGGTGGAGGAGTGCCGCAGAAGGGGGTGGAGGGCGCCGTGCTTACCAATTGAAATGGGGGCGAGGGGCTTTGCAGGAAGATCACTTTGCAAAGCTTATAGCGTCCTGGGTAGCACTGGCGCACAGAAAAGGAAAGCCATCAGACAAGCTTCAGAAGCAGCAGAGAAAGCTTCAAGATGGTTGTGGATTGGGAGGGATAAACCGTGGGCTATTGCTACTTGGACACAGGCTGGGAACTGATCACTCCTGGTCAGGTCACCTGGGTGAAGGTGTCTGTAGCTGAAAGACCCGAAACACCCTATGACCCCAGGTACTATCACTGACGATGTGTTCATGCGCATCACTAGATGTATCATGCAAACAGTAGCATTCAAAGTATTAATATTAAGTAGTAAAAGTAGCTAGGTGCAAGGCTAAGTTAATTATTTTGTTATTATACGTCTATGCATTGGTGTGGTCAGTCAGATCAGCTTTCGTCCACTGTTTTGGTCCAGCTGACAAAACAAGTAAAGAATCAACAGTATGGAGGAGCTTGACCAGCACCAGAGCTAACACAGAGGGTTTGAATCTCAGCTTTGCTACTGGCAGGCCGAGCACCTGTACAGACAGTGACTGGCTTGCTCGGGAAGGAATACAATTCCAGGACTGGATTCCTCTCACCTGCATATAGACGGGGGATAATGGTGATCAGTGTGTGACTCTCCATGTGAGCTCACCTTGTGCAGGGCGACTGCAGCACATGTCTCAGAGGGGGGGTGTGTTGGTGTGGCCCTTCTACCTGCTGCAATTACGACTTCCACTGGCTCGTCGATGGCACCTGTACAGAGACAGGGGATAATGGAGATCAGTGCGTGACTCTCGGTGCATGATACGGATCTCCATGTGAGCTCACCTTGTGCAGGGCGACTGCAGCACATGTCTCAGAGGGCGTGTGTTGGTTTGGCCCTCCTTGGTCAGGAATGGAGGTCTGCAGCAGTAGAGGTGAAATACAACCGGGTAATTGGATATGACTAAATTGGGGGAAAAATGCATTAAAAAATCACCAGTATGGATTGTAGCTATTGAAACAAGACAATCTGCACAGCCCTAGACTCGACCCTTTTGTCTGACTTCACAAATGCTTTTTAAAACCAAATTCCTACAGATCCTGTGGAAAGCCTGATCAGGACTTGAGGATGTTAAAGCCATTAAGGGGACGTAGGGGTGGGATTTAGCCACGTTCTTTAACATTAAAATTCAAGTGGTCACCCAGAGGCGACTCCGATGCAATACTATTCTAGAGAAAACCTATTACTTTGGAGCACGACAATTTTCATATCTCAGGCTGGAGGCAATTACACGATGCATCCTGTTGTCAGCAGCAAAAAACAAACTGTTGTTTATCTGAAGCTGCCGAGAGAAAAGAAGACGAATGTTGCTTCTTATTTTATCCAACAGTCTCTAAACCCGAGCGTTGAGATAAACCTTTCTGCATCTGTATCACCGACGGTTCCGCAGGACGTTTGATTGATTAACATGATGATTAACATGCTGTGAGATTCATCATAAGCTGAACTGACAACAAAATGATAAAAACTGCATCAGTGCTGAAATTAAAATACACTGCTGAGTTGATTAACAGGTATTCCACAAGGCCCTATTCTGGGACCAATTGTGTTTTAAACTGTTAAAAGCATTTGTTGTGGATATCAGGGTCGCAGAGAAAAGTAATAATAATTAAATAAACCTGTATGCAAATGCCCTCTTGTGGAGGCTTCATGCTACATGTTGTAAACTACAGTGGGACCAGAGTGTCAGACCTGTTTTGAATGTTCTTTCCTCTCAGCATTAAAGTTTGGGTTATCTCCCCAACCTTGGCAAAAAGACCACTGTTCATTCATTCATTCATTAATTGTCTGTTTTACCACCGCTTTATCCTGGTCAGGATCACGTTGGGTCTGATCTGTTGGACAAAAGGAAGGAAACACCCCGAACAGGTTGACAGTCCATCACAGGACACACACACACACACACACAGGTTTAGACACAAGGGCAATTTTATATCTCCAGTTAACCTGTCTTTGGACTTGTGGGTGGAAACTAGAGCTCCCAGAGCAAACCCACTCAGACACAAGGAGAACATGCAAACTCCACAAAGAAAGGACCCTGGCCGCCGGCTCGGGAATCGAGCCTGGGCACTTCTTGCTGTTTAAACTAGCCCCACTTATATATGAAGTAAGAGGAATAAGAAAGCTATGCCACAAAGTGAAGTGACTTTATAAATTTTATAACTCGACCACATTAATAATTCACATTGCTCTGAGTGAATAATAGACCGAGCACATTCTTAGAAAATCCTTTATGAACTTAAAATTAAACGTATCATAACGATATATTCATTTTATCTTTTTAGTCTCTTAGACAAAAAGGATGTTTCAACTGGTCAGTCACAAAGAGAAAGAATCTCCTTCATTTCCTTTTTGGTTCATGAATTGGACTATATTCACATCTTTTGTTACTTAGTTCTAATGTATTTATTGCTATTGGTGCTTTTTTTAAATTGGTCTTTTGTCCTCGATTTATTACAGATGTGTACGGCTCACTGTCACCAGAGGTGAAACGTCTTCGCCAGACTGAAGATCCTTGCTCTGTTATTGACAAAAACCTTCTGTGCATATAGAATAAATATTCATTTGTCCTAATTCTGTTCCCACGATGATGGGTCCATGAATGAAGGAATAAAATTATTATTGCAGAACACTCCATAAGCCTCCACACGTTCATATTAATAATAAAGAACTGCCTGGAGAAATGATGGAACCCTTTTCCTTTAAAAACTGGAACGTTTGGCTTTATTATAACAGTCTGACTCATCCAATCAGTGGATTTGTCACATTATTGGACATAGCCTGGTCTCTCTTTATCTATTATTCAGTCCCAGGGAAAGTGGAGTTAGTAAAATGTAATATAGATGCCAGGTGCCAAACCTAGACATTATTTAGTACTGGAACAGGTTTCTTTAAAAAAAGAACTCTATATTTAAATATCAGGACTGTGATTGCAATAAAGAAGTAAATTAGAGATGCTAACAAAGCTGGGCGCTCCCAAAACTGATTTTCAGGAGACAACAAGAAAACAACAGTTAAAAACGTAAAATTATTCAGGCCAGTGAAACAGTGCATTAATTACAGCACTGTTTGTGTGTGTGTGTATGTGTGTGTGTGTCTGCCCTGCAATGGACCGGCGCCCCGTCCAGGGTGTTACTGTGTGCCTTGCGCACATTGAAAAGTTGGGGTAGGCTCCCACACCCCAACAATGGTAATGAAACTGGATCCTTGTTATTGATGCACAATAGTTTTTTTTTTTTTACTGAAACTGAAGCCATTGTTACGGCAACCTTAACTATTGACCGATATCAGGACTGAAGCAGCAACCTCTGGTAATGGACCGGTGACTAATGTCTGTAGCTACATGTATATCTCGAAGAGCAAACCAACACTGTGTGGCTTAAATTAGGGAACCTGTGGATGGTTATAAGGGCTATGCATACAAAAGGGTGAAGGAGAACAAAGCACAACAACAAAATTAAACTGGACAGGGGCCCAGTGTAAAAACCTGAAAGAGTTCCAAATTCAGAACTGGTGCCACTTGAATGGAACAAAATCCTTTGGTTCCAAAAAATTAGTGAGCCAAGCTGTTGAGGGTTACCGGCCTTAATTAAAACCAACACTGTCTCTTATATAGTGTTAAAAATGTAAACTCTGGACCCTCTGTTTGGGAGAATAAACCTCAGACATGGCTTCGGCCATGCTCTCTGAAATTAGTATGTTTGTGGTTTCTTCTAAGCTACACTGAGGTGTTGCTATTCCTCAGAAACCTATTACGCTGGAACATGTCCATTTTCATATCGCAGACTGGAGGGAATAACACGATGCGTCCTGCTGTCAGTAAGCAGCAGAAAAGAAAATGTTGTTTACCTTTAAAAACAGAGTGGAAATAAGAATAATGCTGCGTTTTTATTGTATTTTTTATTTTTTTTTTAAGTTGCTGAACTCAGAAAAACTTCGTTCGAATTCTGGACCAGCAATACAAGTCATCAGCTGCTGGATAGCTGTTTATACAGTGACTGAGACATCAAGAAACCCACATAAAACACATATTAAAGGGGCCTTCCCTAAACTGTTTGTACACTATTAAAGTGTATAGTTTCCTTTATATAGTTGATTTATTGCACCTGTTATAGCAACTGTTGTGGCTCAATCACAACACATGGCTTTTGTCCATATTGTACATGTGTGTGTGTGTTGTGTGTTTATGCAGATTATGCATATTTATGGTGCATTAAGAGACCAACAGCAGATGGAGAACTACAGGAGTCCAGGAACAAGCACACACACACACACACACACACACATTTGAAGCCCACAACTGAACTGAAAACTTTACATATGCTTGTAAGAAACATGTTTGGCTTTTTTTGGATTTTATTAATAGTATGACTTACTTTAGAAAAGAACATGGAACAGTGGTCTCCTACCAAGGTTCTGAAAAAGAAACCCAAAGTGTCACCTTAGTATGCTGAGAGGATCGTACAATTATATCCATGTAAATTACATTTACAATGCAAGGGCCTTGCTCAGGGGCCCACAATGGCATTGTAGCAGTGGTGGGGCTTGAACCAGCAACCTCCTAATCAATAATTCAGTACATTAACCACTGAGCTACCCACTGCTTAGCATCACAAGGAGGATACATGTCTGGATAGTCAATGAAATCCAAGGACCACTAAAAAACATGTCTGTTATGGATCAGAAGCTGCTGGAACATAAGCGAAACTCTCCACAGCCAAGCAAGCTTTACTTCACTTGTTGACAGTTATACAAACAATGAAAAAACACCTCAATTGCATGGCAGCTTTTTTTCTGGATTGTGTGGTGGATCATTCTCAGCACTGCAGTGACACTGACATGGTGGTGGTCTGTTAGTGTGTGTTGTGCTGGTATGTGTGGATCAGACACAGCAGCGCTGCTGGAGTTTTTAAACACCTCACTGTCACTGCTGGACTGAGAATAGTCCAGCAACCAAAAATATCCAGTCAACAGCGCCCCATGGGCAGCGTCCTGTGACCACCGATGTAGGTCTAGAAGATGACCAACTCAAACAGCAGCAACAGATGAGCGATCGTCTCTGACTTTACATCTACAAGGTGGACCAACTAGGTAGGAGTGTCTAATAGAGTGGACAGTGAGTGGACACGGTATTTAAATACTCCAGCAGCGCTGCTGTGTCTGATCCACTCATACCAGCACAACACACACTAACACACCACCACCATGTCATTGTAACTGCAGTACAGAGAAGAGAATGATCCACCACCTAAATACTACCTACTCTGTGGTGGTCCTGTGGGGGTCCTGTGGGGGTCCTGACCATTGAAGAACAGGGTGAAAGCAGGCTAAAAAAAAGGAGAGAAACAGAAGGACTACAGTCAGTAATTGTAGAACTACAAAGTGTTTCTATATGGTAAGTGGAGCTGATAAAATGGACAGTGAGTGTAGAAACAAGGAGGTGGTTTTAATGTTATCAGCATATTCCAATACAATAGGGCAGAACATGAACACACCCTGAACAGGGTGCCAATTCATCATATGTATAATTCAGAAAAATGGACAGTTGCAGAAACAACCACAATCCCAGCACCATCAACTGAACTCTCATTAACATGTCCATCTTAATTGTATGTAAACTTTTGACCTTGACTAACCCGACTGCTTTAAAATGTTTATATCTGCGAGAGGTTTTAAGAAAAGGTTAATCAGTATGAGCTCTAAATTCATCATCACGTGTGTCGTCTTTATTTTGTGGTTCATCTGTTTATCCAGCAGAACATTTAATGAGTACACAGTTCATCAAGGCTGCATTCTGAGCCGATCTGAACCGCGGTCTAAACATTTAATTGCGGGAGGCAGTCAGAGACCAACAATTAAAATGATTTGCGAGGCTGTGCGATTTATTTGGCTAATTAACTGTCAAGTGTGGAGTTGTTTAGGGAGAAACGGTTAATGAGAATCCGGACCGAGCAAGAAGAGGGTTTAAGGGAGGACGGTTTATGGAGGACGGAACCTCTGGAAGGGTTCGTGTGGGTCACAGCTCACATTGATTCCTGTGTAAGAACTATAACTTGATTAACCTTAATTATATATATCATAAATAAACAAATCAAGTAACTCACTCTCACTTACTTTCTTAACCGCTTATCCAATTAGGGTCGCGGGGGGTCTGCTGGAGCCTATCCCAGCTTTTCAATGGGCGCAAGGCACACAGTAACACCCTGGACAGGGCGCCAGTCCATCACAGGGCACACAAACGCACACATTCACCTATAGGGCAATTCAGTGTCGCCAATTAACTTGAGGAAATCGGAGCTCCCAGAGGAAACCCACGTAGACACTGAGAGAACATGCAAACTGCACAGAAAAAACCCGGACCGCCCAGCCGGGGGTCGAACCCAGGACCTTCTTGCTGTGAGGCAACAGTGCTACCCACCGTGCCGCCCTTAAGTAACAAAGTGGGAAACAATTTTCCAATGAAGTCGAATGTTTTAATTGCATTTTATTTTCAATCAAACGTTTTATCCTGGTCAGGGTTGCAGCTGTTGCGGTTTCACCAGAAAGTTTTGCCACGCAGGAACACCCTGGACAGGATCCAATCCATCACAGCATTTTACATTTTATTATTTATTTAACATACATATAAATCATATTCGTAGTCTGTTTTTCCACTGCTTTATTCTGGTCAGGGTAACGATGGGTCTGATTTATTGGCCGAAAGGAAGGAAACACCTCAGACAAGCCAGTCCATCACAAAGCAAACACACACACACACACACACACTCACAGCAATTTCAAGTAGCTTAAGGCAATTTTCAATTGACTGCATTTTTTTTTTTTAACCAGAGCACCAAGAGGAAACCCACACAGACACGGGAGAACATGCAAACTCCACACAGAAAGGACACGGACCGACCCACCTGGGGATCAAACCCAGGACTTTCTTGCTGTGAGGCGACAGTGCTACCCACCAAGCCACTGTGCCGCCCTTTCACAAAAAAAGAGCAAGCAAAATGTAAACATTTACATAAACACCACTGGTTCTGAATACACTAATCACACTGTGATTTACACTGATCAGTCATAACATTAAAACCACCTCCTGGTTTCTACACTCACTGTCCATTTTATCAGCTCCACTTACAATATAGAAGCACTTTGTAGTTCTACAATTACTCACTGTAGTACATCTGTTTCTCTGCATGCTTTGTTAGCCCCCTTTCATGCTGTTCTTCAATGGTCAGGACCCCCACAGGACTACTACAGAGCAGGTATTATGTAGGTGGTGGATCATTCTCAGCACTGCAGTGACACTGACATGGTGGTGGTGTGTTAGTGTGTGTTGTGCTGGTATGAGTGAATCAGACACAGCAGCGCTGCTGGAGTATTTAAATACCGTATCCACTCACTGTCCACTCTATTAGACACTCCTACCTAGTTGGTCCACCTTGTAGATGTAAAGTCAGAGACGAGCGCTCATCTATTGCTGCTGTTCGAGTTGGTCATCTTCTAGACCTTCATCAGTGGTCACAGGACGCTGCCCATGGGGCGCTGTTGGCTGGATATTTTTGGTTGGTGGACTATTCTCAGTCCAGCAGTGACGGTGAGGTGTTTAAAAACTCCAGCAGCGCTGCTGTGTCTGATCTACTCATACCAGCATGACACACACTAACACACCACCACCATGTCAGTGTCACTGCAGTGCTGAGAATGATCCACCACCTAAATAATACCTGCTCTGTGGGGGTCCTGGGAGAGTCCTGACCATTAAAGAACAGGGTGAAAGGAGGTTAAAAAAATATGTAGAGAAACAGATGGACTACAGTCAGTAATTGTAGAATTACAAAGTGCTTCTATATGGTAAGTGGAGCTGATAAAATGGACAGTGAGTGTAGAAACCAGGAGGTGGTTTTAATGTTGTGGCTGATCGGTGTATATGAGATCAAATTCAGCCATGCAGTCTTTTTCTTTAACAACAACATACAAGGTGAAAATGGTAAATTCTGTTCTACATGTTTAATTTATAGGACAAATCAATTGATTTTGCACTGAAAACCTTCTGCTTCCTTTTCAAAAAACCCTTAAAAAATTTCAAGTACCTAAACGCTACATGCTAATCTGCTGTTTCAATTCCCCTTCCTCCCTCTTTTTAATAGAAATTAGTTTTATCATTAATTTTACATAAATTAGTACATAAATATAAAATAACAGGAGGTTCTTTTATTCAACCTAATATCATTTATGCTGGTTTTCTCATTAATATTCAATTACGTCTCCTAATAGCAGTTAATTTCATTTCCCATTAGCAGACTAATTAGCTTCCATGCTGCAGAAACAAGTCTCACATAAGCCTCACCCCCGTTCCACATTGTTCCAGCGCTACACCAGCGCTGTGCCAGAGTTTGCCATCCTTTTCAAACCCTTAATTTAAAAGCCTGTCATTACTTGTGGCGGGGATAATTACGCCTCCCAAAACAGAAAAACCACGTTTTCCCTTTTCATCCACTGAAATTACAAACAGCATCGAGCGGAGACAAACGTCGATCATTTTATTTAAAGAGCAAACTTACAATATTTATATACATTTTATGCATAAATAGAATCAGGCTTAATCATTTATTTATTTACTCTGTTTTACCACCGCTTTATCTGATTCAGGGTCACGGTGGGTATAATCCACTGGGCGAAATGCTGGAACCACCTTGGACACGTCGCCAGTCCATCACAGGGCAAACACACACACACACTCACACACACCCATAGGGCAGTTTAGCATCTCCAATTAACCCGACTGCATGTCTTTGGACTAGGGATGTAATGATGCACCACAAGATAGTTACAAATCGATTCACATGTGTAACGATTCAAATCAGTTTACTTGTATAATGAATTGATATTCACTTTAATCAGCAGAGGCCACTGACGCTATTCACCTCGCCTGGTTGACGTCACTACAGGGTTGCCAGGTTCGGAATTTTCCAGCCAGATTTATTTATGTGAGGATACTTTCTTTATTTGTATTATTCATTTATTTATTTAATGTGGGATTTATTTCATTTCAGGGTTTTTTTTTACACAAAAAGGGAAATGTGCAACATTGTTTTGCATAGTTTGTACCTACCTCAAAAATAAAAGGGCATTCATTATTTAGATAAATAAAAGATCAGCACAAATGCAGTATTTTATTTTATTTTTTAAGAGAAATAATAAAAGGAAACTTTGTCTTCAATTTCATTTTGTTTAAAAAATCGGGAAAAATCATATCGTGAACCCAGTATTGTAAATCGCATCGTGGGTAGAGTGTATCGTTACATCCTTACTTTGGACTGTGGGAGTAAACCCACACAGACATGTGGAGAACATGCAAACTTCACACAGAAAGGACCCTATCTGCTCCACCTGGGAATCAAACCCAGAACCTTCAGTTGTAGCCTAGCGGTTAAGGTACTGGCCTAGTGTTTAGAAGGTGGTTCAAGCCACACCACTGCCAGGTTGCCGTTGTTGGACCCTTGTGCAAGGCCCTTAACCCTCAACTGCTCAGACTGTATACTGTCACAGTACTGTTTGTTTATTAGGATTTTAACGTCATGTTTTACACACTTTGGTTACATTTATGACAGACACGGTAGTTACTCATCACACAAGATTCATCAGTTCACAAGTTCAATGTCAAACACAGTCATGGACAATTTTGAATCTCCACTTCACCTCACTTGCACATCTTTGGACTGTGGGAGGAAACCGGAGCTCCTGGAGGAAACCCACGCAGATACGGGGAGAACATGCAAACTCCACACAGGAGGGACCAGGACCGCTCCACCTGTGCACCTCACAAGTACATAAACCTTTGGCTACACCTGTTGTTGGTATGATATTTTTGTTGCTGTATATTACACTTACATACAGGTACACGTGTAGCCCCACCAAATTAGCATGCATGTTCTCCAGCAGCTTGATCAGTGGGTATAAATCAATGTACAGCACCAGTAAGGACTCATAAATAAACCCATCCATCTTTCAGTGGGTGTAATGGATGTGCCGGGATGTTACAGTCCTCTTACAAATTAGGCAGAAATGTTTGTTGCCAAGTACAGACATGAATTAATCATGCTACATTCAGTAATGGTTTTATTCACTCCGTCTTAGCAGGTGTGGAAAATCTTTTTATTAAGATTATGTGCTTGTGCTCAGAACCCACATCTCATGCAAAACACATTACAGGCACATTATATCTGCTTCAGATCCATTACTAAACCTTTCAAATCCTTTACATTTATTTTTATTGCTTTTTATTCGAGACTATTTAGCAAGCGAGCTACCGTAAATGCTGGAATAGAACAAAAACAAACGCTCAACCTACCGTAAATATTCGAGTAGCCTTTATTATTTTTACTCCTGTAAAAAGGACTCACAGGTGGGTTTGGATGCAAGTGCAGGTTTATTCACAATACAAAGCAAACAGCCAAAAAAAACAAACAAAAACATTTTTTAAATACTAATCAAAACAACCAACCCATGGTCGATATCGACCTGTGAACAGGCTGTATTAGACATGGTTTACATGAAGACTCAAAATATAAAATGCTACAGTCAAAATCATCTAACAAACCATTCAAACCGTGATCTGCTCCTGTTCTGATACCTCACACTGGTCTGCAAACACAAAAGGTTTAAATAGAAAACAAACAAACTCACAACAGGTGCAACAGGGTAGGGTAATTAGCGAGCCTCAGAACGGGTGGGATAAAAAAAAAACAACACCGAATCTGGATACTGGAAACGGGTGGAAAACGAAACATGTAGATGTAGAAGTATTAACAATTCCTAATCAGCTAATCATACAGAAGCATTAAAAGGATAATTTAACTAATTTACTTATGTATTTATTTATTTACCTGCTGTAAATGCTGGAGTAGCTCACTGTATTAAATTATGAGAAAATAGGCAATGACCTTAAATGCAGGAATAGCTCGCCTACCCGAAAACAAACCAAAATAAATATTACCATAAATGCTAGAGTAGATTGCGCACACACACATTCAAACTATCGTAAATACCGGATCAGCTCGTTTATGGTAAAAAACACCAATGAAAGGACAAACTTAAATAGTTTCAAGAGTGTAACAGCAACAATTAAAACACTAACAAATGCAAAAATATTACCGAAGCTGCTGGGGAACATTTGTTTATTTATTTATTTATTAGGATTTTACCGTCATGTTTTACACACTTCGTTATACAAGATTCATGAGTTCACAAGTTTAATGTCAAACACAATCATGGGCAATTCACCTCACTTGCACGTCTTTGGACTGTGGGAGCAAACCGGAGCTCCCGGAGGAAACCCACACAGACACGGGGAGAACATGCAAACTCCACACAGAGTTGCATGTTCTCCCACACAGACACGGGGAGAACATGCAAACTCCCCACCTGGGGATCGAACCCATTACCTTCTTGCTGTGAGGCGACAGTGCTACCCACTGAACCACCGTGCTGCCCACTGGGGATCATTAAAAAAACAATACAACCACTTATACTCTATACAAGCGGTTCTCAACCTTTTCCCGTAGACCCCCTTGTGTTCGAAAAATTTCTGGGACCCCCTTGACGTCTGTTATGAAATTATTCTCCCATTTTCAGCAAGGATGACAAAAGGTGTTGATTCGGAATCTTTCGTAGTTGTCCTCCATCGACCTTTGCACTTTTGTGATGGGCAAATCAAATATGTACGTTGTCCAAGACCCAACATAAGCTATAGGCAGTTTTAAAAAGATCTATATGTCATCACAAGAAATCTCCCATATGCCAACATATGCCAACTATGCTATTATTTTAATTAAGTAATATGCTTCCAACAAAGACCCTTTCCTTTTCCATCATGAGTGTTCAAAGCTCCATTAAAACATGATTTGATAAGGTGGGCATAGAGAAACTCCATGGCCTGTATAGATTCCTGACCTTCATTAACCCTTGTGTAGTCTTAACATAAGGGTCAAAAATGGCCTGCCTTTACTAAACCCCTAAAATAAGACAGATTAAATAAAACCCAAACCTGTCATTCATCACAAACTTTGTGGATATCTGGAGTGACTCGAGGAGAAACCTAGGTTGAAATAAAATTGAGATTAAACAGATAACTGTTCAGATAAACTGGTACATTTACTTTTCTCTATGGACTGGATGGACACAAATTCCCACAAACCCACAAGAGTTGGGACTGTTATGTCAGCCCAGAGAGTACATCCACATTAATGCCTCATGGTTGGGTGTCTACATACTTTTGGATGTAAAGTGCACTTTACACACAGTGCTGTCCATCAAGTGTTCCAAATGGTGGATAAAATTAAGGCTTAAAAGTCAAAAGTTAAAGAAAAAAAGTAAGTATAAAAGGAACTTGCCGCCTGACAGCGTGAATAAGTGCAGGGCTGATTTGTCTGACATGTACACACCTCCTGTTCAAGCAGCACAGAATAAAAGTTCATAGAATCAGTAGCAAAAAGCAAGGTAATGAGAAGACCTGTCCACAATGGTGCTGGCTAATGGAAGTGTGAAAAGCAATCGCATGAATGACGTTTGAATAGCACAGTTCAGAACATCTCTCGTGTTCATTTGCATATTTGTATTGCTGTGTTTTAATGCTGAAGACTGGAGGTCTGAATGGTGTTCATTTGAGATACACTAGTTGGCCGAATGTATGTGAACATCTGACCATGAGATAGTTGAACATCTCATTCCAAAGCCATTCCATTTTGAATGGAGCTGCACTTTCTCATTTTGTGTTTTGGAAAGGCTTTCCACAGGAGTTTGGAGTGTTTGTGAGAATTTGCGTCCATTTACTCAAAAGGGCAGTAGTGGGGTCAAACAGTGTTTGCTGGAATTGATGTTAGGGATCCTTAAAGGCCACTGGAAATCCTTCACATCAACCTTGTAAAGCACCCAAACCTACACCAAGTTAGAATGGGTGTCCATATACTTTTAGCCATACAGAATATACACAGATGTGTTTTGTGATCACGAGCTCTTATTAAATAACCAATAAGGTATAAAATAGTTCTAATGCATACTATATAAGGGTGGCACGGTGACTCAGTGGGTAGCACTGTCACCTCACAGCAAGAAGGTCCTGGGTTTGATCTCCAGGTGGGGCGGTCCGGGTCCTTTCTGTGTGGAGTTTGCATGTTCTCCCCGTGTCTGCGTGGGTTTCCTCTGTGAGCTGTTGTGTAAAAACTTTATCCTTGGGACAATGCAACATCACACCCCAGATGCCAATTCATTGCAAGACCTTGGCCACCCTTAAGAAACATACAGAATCATATGTGTATGTAGACGCCAAAACTGCTGAGGATTAAAACCCTGGACCCCAGCAGTAGTGGGCTAGAATCAAATAGAATGCCTTTATTTGTCACATATACAGACGTACAGGACAACAAAATTCTTTCTTCGCATATCCCAGCTTGTTTGGAAGCTGGGGTCAGAGCACAGGGTCAGTCATTGTACGTCGCCCCTGGAGCCGAGAGGGTTAAGGGCCTTGCTCAAGGACCCAACAGTGGCTGCATGGCAGAGCTGGGATTCGAACTCTCAACCTTTGAATTAATAGCTCAAAGAGCTACCCACTAGGTTACCACTATCTAGCGTAATTTACCACTATACCACTCGAGCACGCTTGTTGTCTATTCTTAGTAATTTACTGATATAAATGTTAAAAAATAACACATAACCATTTTTTATCAGTGTCCCAATTTTACAGGTTAAGAATTGTCATTACCCCAAATAAGCACCAGTCCTCCTCCCATGGGCTAGTTTTACAGGGCCCCATTTGTGGACTTTCAATATGTTGTTTACAATGCATAAATCTCCATATTTATGGTTTGTAAACTTCTCATGTGACCCTACAAGCATCTTAGGGGATTGCACATTGGACCTGAATCTCAAAGTTGAGAACCACCAGCTTCAGTTAATGGTACAATTTATTCTGAATCATTTTAAATGAACCTTGGAGTGGACACTTAAATTGAATTCTTATCTCCAAAACACAGAATCAGATGAGAGCACTATCATTCAAAGCTAACACTCTTGCATCTTTTGGATTTATTAAGTATACGACAAGGAGTTGATTCCCTAATCTGTGAAACTCCATTCCCTAAAACCTCTGGCTGTGTTTTAAATTACTTAATAATACACTTGTACCCATCAACAGCTTTTTTCTTACCATATCTCTCTAAACAAGCAATCCAGATCAAACATACTCAATTTAATTTCTTTTTTCTTTGCTCTATATTTTCACCGTTCCTCCATGCAGAGGACAAAAACACAAAAAGAGGAAAGATAAGGACTCGCTTTCATAAATCAAAACCTCCAAAACACTCCTGTACAGAAACAAATCCATTCAGCTGTGTACGTGTGCAGTAGCGGTCTTCCCTCCGACGCCGTGAAGTGAGACAGCATGAGCGCATTATTCATGGTTTCCGTACAAAGCCCAACTGAAGCTGATAAGAGTAATTAATCTACCGCGAGTGTCTCTTCGTTAGCAGCACTGAATAATTTCACCCTATGCTGTTGAAAGAAAGGATAGTTAATTACAGAGGGACTAAGAAACTTTTAGGAGTTTTGTAGGCTTTGGTAGAATTCATGAGTCCTTTCATTGAGTTTTTGACTTGGTTCTGGGGGTCTGGTGCTGTCTGGTGGGTGTCCTGCCCTGCCAAGCCCAACAATCAACAACAGTGCTGAGCATTGGGTGTTGGGGAGTAATTTAGCTCGGCTGGGGAATCAGTAAAGTCTTTGAAAACCAACATCAGTTTTTGTAAAAAGAGTTGAATAGGGTGTAAGCTGTAGCTCTAGTAGTGCAGTTTTGCTCTTTACATTTTAAGCATTAAGCAGACGCCTTTGTCCAATGCGACTTACAACTGAGACCATATACACTGCAAGCAATTGAGGTTTAAGGGCCTTGCTTAAGGGCCCAACAGTGGCAAGCTGGCAGATGTGAGGCTTAAACCAGTGACCTTTTGATTACTAGTCCTGTGCCTTAACCACTGAGCTACCACTGTCCACTGTTTACCCACCCGAGATTGAAGACTGCAAGTCGAGACTGCTGTGCCAACAATGCTGCTCCTGCTAGATGTGACGAGCCCTGGCGTGTTTGCTCAAAAATGTCAAGAATTCACTACAGTTTTTATCACAGACTGGACTGAACAATGAAGAACTCCAATTGTTTACATTTCTTTGCTAGTTATAACTTTTAGTTTAATTTAATTTTGTGTGTGTATGATATTGTGTAAATCCTATTTATTTAAAGTATCCTCCAGGTCACCCAAGGATGATGGGGGTCCCTGCTGAATCTGGTTCCTCTCAAGGTTTCTTCTTGTAATTTAAGGGAGATTTTCCTTTCTACTGGCACCCTCGGCTTGCTCAACAGGGGTTTTTGGTCTGTTGGTCCTAGATTCTCTAAAGTTGCTTTGAGACAATGTCTAGGTAAAAAGTGTAATTTTAGACTATACTGGACTAGAATTCTGGACTATACAATGCAGACTATACACTGATCAGCCATAACATTAAAACCACCTCCTTGTTTCTACACACATTGTCCATTTGATCAGCTCCACCTACCAAATAGAACCACTTTGTAGTTCTACAATTACTGACTGTAGTCCATCTGTTTCTCTGCATGCTTTGTTAGCCCCCTTTAATGCTGTTCTTCAATGGTCAGGACCCCCACAGGACCACCACAGAGCAGGTATTATTTGGGTGGTGCATCATTCTCAGCACTGCAGTGACACTGACATGGTGGTGGTGTGTTAGTGTGTGTTGTGCTGGTATGAGTGGATCAGACACAGCAGCGCTGCTGGAGTTTTTAAACACCTCACTGTCCTTGCCGGACTGAGAATAGTCCACCAACCAAAAATATCCAGCCAACAGCGCCCCGTGGGCAGCGTCCTGTCTAGAAGATGATCAACACAAACAGCAGCAATAGATGAGCGATCGTCTCTGACTTTACATCTTCAAGGTGGACCAACTAGGTAGGAATATATAGAGAAACATATTGACTACAGTCAGTAATTGTAGAACTACAAAGTGCTTCTATATGGTAAGTGGTTCTGATAAAATGGACAGTGAGTGTAGAAAGAAAGAGGTGGTTTTAACGTTATGGCTGATCAGTGTATAGTCCAGAATTGTACTTTCTTTAGACTGTTTTGTCTGGGGTGTAAACAGATTGTTGGGGTCCAAATAAATATGATTGGCCCTTCTGCTAAAGTTTTGGGGGGTCGAACAGTCAATTTTTAGTGCTTCCACTTAGGTGTTTGATCCATCATTAATTATTTCCATTTTTTCCTGCAGTTTTCATGGTCGCTGAGAGTCGGTGTAGATTTCTCTCCTGGAGTGTATGAGCTCAGGCTGCCATGAAAAGACATTCCGGATCAGAAAGTTCATAATGTGAGTTTGTTATCTGGAGTGGTTGGACCAGACAAGTGGTGAAAATCATTCTTCTTGATCCTTTGAGGTCACACAGAATATGACTGGCCCTTGGCTTGTGCAGTTGGGTTTGGACAGTCCATTAAAGAACCTGTGGTCAAACTGTTTGTTCTTAACCAACAGTGCCTGACCTCTTTTGACCGAACGAGAACGAAATCTCATAGACAAATAGAATGTAATGAAAAGTCTTCCCATAGGATTGAAGGCAATTATAGATGTAAAGATCAAGGGATCCATATTAATGTCCATGGTTATGGAATAGGATGTCAAATAAGCTAATGGTCTGGTGTCCAAATACTTTTCTTCTGACTGTTTATTTTAGTATCTTAGAGGATTTTAGAGGATCTGTTCCTCTAGGTGAACCATTAAAATCTAAGAAAGGTCCTAGGAATCATTTCAGGGTTCATTTTGTAGATAAGAAGCAAAGGTATTTATAATCAGGTGGTCATAGATCTGTCCTGCTTATGACATGTGAGAACACAATTAGTCTTTGTGGTCAGACAGTTTGTAAGAAGTCCTTCGTCTGGGGCTACATGGACTCGCTGTTCTTCACTCGATTTCACGTCAGATAGGCGGTGATGGCCAGGTCCAGGCTCTCTGTGTATGTGTGTAAATGTTAATTGGACCGTACCATGTCACACTTTGGTATTCCGTTGCTCACTGTGGTTGTGTTCTGGTGTATTTGTCATTCTGAACGTAAGCTTTAATTCATTAAAGTATGTGTCACCGCTGCTTCAGCACAAACTCGCGAGGAGACGGCTGGAAGTCACCTTGATGCCTCGTCTACCATCGACTGTACCTTCATCCTTCTATATAGCAAAGCTATACACACACACACACACACACACACAGTGTCGAGATGATGTTTAACCTTAAACAAATCAGATCATGAAATTAGATCATTGAATTTCTGTTTAAAGCTTAGTGTGATTAGCATCTAGAGCTATTTGGACCTTCTATAATAAGCCTCTAGCATCACTGGCATGACATTTGTATTAAGACAATTTAACAGAAGATTTAGTGATTAGCATTAGACGTTGGTTTAGCAACTGACCTGAAGTATTTTCGCCCTGTAAGACAGACCTGGAATCCAGTGTTTTAATTATTGCTCTGAAAGCTTCTTTCTCGACTCTCTATAGAGGAATCGTGTCCTTTCATATGTGGATTGTTACAGCGTTCATAATGTCGTTGTTTGTAACAGTCGTGGCTCGACAAACCACACAGTATATAGTGTTTAGTCTGTTTTACACTGCCGACACGGCTTATTTCTTTGGCAGGTTTTTCCGGTGCATATTTGGTCTTCCTCTCTTCATCCTCCATCTGTTTTTGTTTATGTTCTTTCACCATATGGAAATAGCCTCTCTTATCTGTTAACACTGTTATGCTAATGCTCATGTTTTGTTTAAATTGGGGACCTAATTGTAAACAACATCGGCATACAGTGAGCTGCAAACGCTAAAAGAACTTCTAAAGAACAAAACAATTAAACAGCGGTGTAGGATCTAGCATGATTGGTTTGCACCTAATGTTATTACGACTAAGCAAAGCATTTCTTGAGCTCCTACATTAGTCACTACATTTGACATCATTACTAATTATGCTAATAATTGCACTTTCTACCATTAGCATTTGTTAATGTAACTTGAATTAATACCATTAAACAAGTTAGCAATTAGTGTTTTTTAAAGCTCTGTGTCATTTACATTGATCTCCTAGCATGATAACCATCCAGTGCTACCAGAAACTAGCATGATATTCGATCTAAGAATCTTTATTATATAATTAGTATCATTAGTAATTATGCAAGCTAAATCAAAGTCACTTAGAACATTAAAATTTAGTGATTAGCATTAGAGCTAAACAAAATTAGTATCTGGTTCCATTAGACCCTAATATAACGTAAATTAATACCATAAAACAATTAGCATGAGTGTTTTTCAATGTCCTGTGGCATTTACATTGATGTCCTAGCATGATAACCATCCAGTGCTACCAGGAACTAGCATGACATTCGATCTAAGAGGCATAAATTATGACCACATGTCACAAGGGACCTTTATTAAAATCTTGTATTACTAGCAATAATCTTAACACTCTTGCTTAGCTTCTGTCGATGTGACGTAGCGTAGCATGTCATTTACATTCAGCAGGTTATTTGTCGAACAGGACTTGCACGTTACCCATCGAGATTTAATCATGTTTAACATCTGGTGTCACCAGAAAGTAGCATGATGATCATCTGCTGTAATAAGGATCTAGCTTGATAGAATAATTAGCATTAAATGTCATTAGGGCCTAGCATGATTGATACAGCTAAAATTCTTCCTCACAGTCATTTACATTTATAATCATGTTTTACACATTAATGCAGCAAATAAAATGGAAAAATATAAAAATAATGTTTAATTTATTATAAACAACATTGACATACCGTGAGCTGCAATCGCTAAATGAGCTTCTAAAGAACAAAACTATTTAACAGCGGTGTAGGATCTAGCATGATTGGTTTAGCATCTAATGTTATTCAGAATAAGCCTAGCATTTCTTAAACTCATACATTAGTCACTACATTTGACAACAGAATGATAGCATATCATGACTAATTATGCTAATAATAGCACTTGTTACTATTAGCATTTGTTTTGCTCTTATTGGCTAATGAAGTTGGCTAATATCAAATGATGTGCTGGAGATAACATGTTACAGATGCTAGCAGTTGCTAAACAGAATTAGTATCTGGTTCCATTAGGCCCTTATGTAATGTGAATTAATACCATTTACATTGATGTCCAAGCAAGATAACCATCCAGTGCTACCAGGAACTAGCATGACATTCGATCTAAGAAGCATAAATTATTACCACATGTCACACAGAACTTTATTATATCATTAGTATAATTAGCAATTATTCTAATAATAGCCCTTTTATCATTAGCATTTGTTTCGCATTCATTCATTTAGCATTAAGGCTAATGAAGGTGGCTAATATCAAATGATGTGCTGGAGATAAAATGTTACAGATGCTAGCAGTTGTCAGAAAGCTAAATCAAACCGTCATCACACTGCCATGAACTGCCTGGTGGTGAAATATGACTTCTGCCTAACGGAAATCAAATCTGCTAGGAAGTTGATTCATGCGTTTATTATGAAGAGATATAATTGAAAATAAGAGTTAAGATGGAATTTAAATGAAGCTCTCACTCTGATCATGTGTGAGGAATCTGCATTTACATCACAATAAAAATCACTTTACAAAAAAACTGAGAGAAGTTTTGATGACTTTACCTAAGATTATTGTAGAAGCATTCAAATAATAATAATACAGTCTGCAACATCATGTGCTTGACTGGCCTGCCTGCGGTCCAGATCTGTCTCCTTTACTTCACTAGATACACCCAATACATTTTGGACTGTGTTGGAAATGTGTTGGCAAGTGACTCCACCACTATGATTAAAACACCAGTTGTAAAACGTTTTTTTTTTTTTTTATATTTCTTTTACTGCGGTTCAACAGACTTAAAGAATTAGAGACAAGGCTGATTAAAGCAGCTCTGCTGGCTCAAGGTGGCCCCCGACCTTACTAAAACATTTATGTTGTTTTTATTTTTCTTAGATTATGGTACAACAGGGCTAAATCCTCCCCGGGGTGAAATCAATAGAAAGTAATAAAGCCCATCAGAGAGCTGCAGAAACTTTATTTATTAGACTTTTCTTATAATCCTTTGTTGGAAAAAACATGTAATGCTTCATGTTATAATTCATACTGTGAACATGATTTCCTTGGACATTACAACATTACTGTAGCAGGTAAAATCATTTTCTCAAAAATGCATCAATTGTCTGGAGTATAAAAAGCAATTGTAAATAAATATATATATATATATATACATACATATATACATACACACAAATATATAAATATATATATAAATATATATATATATGTATATATATAAAAAAACACAAAAATATATAAAGAAAGAAAGAAAGAAATAATTACATATATATAAATAAATAAATATTAAAGTAAACATATATATATATATATATATATATATATATATATATATATATATATATACTGTATATATATATATATATATAAACACATAAATATATATATATAAATAAATAAATATATAAATAAATAAATATACTAGCAAAAAAAATGCAGACACCCTTTCTAAATGTTATACATATTGCATTATTTTAAGTGTTTCAGCCACACCTACTGCAAACAGGTGTAATACATCTATAAAATACATTTTATGCTATGCAAACTCCACATAGAAAGGACCTAGGACCGCTCCACCTAAGAATCGAACCCAGGACCTTCTTGCTGTGAGGCGACAGTGCTACCCACCGAGCCACCATGCTACCTGCTGGACAAAAAGTAAGAAGAATGATTGAAGAAGAAGAAGCCTTTATTTGTCATATATACATATATATACAGTACAACTAAATTATTTTTCTGCCTATCCCAGCTTGTTTGGAAGCTGTATGGCGCCCCTGGATGGGACAGGGTTAAGGACCTTGCTCAAGGGCCAAACAGTGGCTGCATAGCACAGCCTGAATTTAAACATCTTCGACAGTCTTCCCACTGAAAGCCCAATGCTCTATTTACTAGGCTACCACAAATCTAAATATAATAAATAATTTTATATAACTGCCTCCAGCTTTGTGGCAACAGTTTGGAAAAATTGGCTACTTTGCTAATGGCACAAAAAGTGGACCACTTCTGTCATGCCCCACAGTGCACCTCCAGCTTTCATCTGCAACTGCAACCTTAATAAAGTCTAAGAGTCCATTTCTTTAAACAGCACATTACCAAATCAGTGGGGACGTCTTCACCCACACATCTCAAAGCAGCCATCCTGAAAGTGACTACAGGAATAATTCATGTGTGCCCGAGTGCCACCAGCTACGCCCAAGCACTTCTCTAGAAAAAAAGTTCATACATACATATGTATATGACTGCTGAGTACCGACCCTACACCCCGACTCCAGAGACCACACCAGCTTCCCTTTATCACCACTCAACATTTTATGTCTGGTTCGCCATCCCAAACCAGATGGCTCACTGCATAATTCATAGAAACCGTGTGGCGTCCGACGAAAGGTCAGTATAAATGCAATTCTTTTTTTTTTTTTTCTTTTTTTTTTGCTTTTCTCAAAGTTTCTGAGAGAATAAGCAGGAATCCTGGACCTTAGAAAGTCACTCATGGTTATTTATCATGTTTCTTCGTCCATCCTTCCATCAGTCCATCCAGTTCATCTATCCATCTATCAATCTATCAGTCAATCTGCTGTCCTGTATTCTGGCCACACTGAGCAATAAGACCTCACAGCTGAATATGATTTTGGATTCATATATTGCAGTTTGTTGCACTTCATTTTAGTTCTGTGACCTTTCCCGACTTCTTGCCATTTCAGTATCGCTGTGCTCAGGAAGTAAAAACAGTAAGAACACACATTTAGAAGCAGAATACATGAAGATCAAACCCGAGAGCTTTTTTGTTCTACATTTCCTTTTAAAGGTCAAACTTTAGATTTTTTTCCTTTGCATTTTTAGTATCAAAGATCGAGACAATTTCACTTGTCTTTCTTTGTATGTATAATTTATTTATTCATTGATGTTTTGTGTAATCAATTCTATGCTTCCAGTTTCTTAGCAACATTTTGGGGAAGGGCTTTTCTTTTTCCAGCATGACTGTGTCCATAAAGATGTGACTGGATGAGTTTGGTGTGATGGGACCGCAATGACCTGGACAGAGCTCGACCTCAATCCCAATAAACAATGAAACCTTGTTTCTACACACATTGTCCATTTTGTCAGCTCCACTTACCATATAGTAGCACTTTGTAGTTCTACAATTACTGACTGTAGTCCATCTGTTTCTCTACATACCTTTTTAACCTGCTTTCACCCTGTTCTTCAATGGTCAGGACCCCCACAGGACCACCACAGAGCAGGTATTATTTAGGTGATGGATCATTCTCAGCACTGCAGTAACACTGACATGGTGGTGGTGTGTTAGTGTGTGTTGTGCAGGTATGAGTGGATCAGACACAGCAGCGCTGCTGGAGTTTTTAAATCCCGTGTCCACTCACTGTCCACTCTATTAGACACTCCTACCTAGTTGGTCCACCTTGTAGATGTAAAGTCAGAGACGATTGCTCATCTATTGCTGCTGTTTGAGTTGGTCATCTTCTAGACCTTCATCAGTGGTCACAGGACGCTGCTCATGGGGCGCTGTGGGCTGGATATTTTTGGTTGGTGGACTATTCTCAGTCCAGCAGTGACGGTGAGGTGTTTAAAAACTCCAGCAGCGCTGCTGTGTCTGATCCACTCATACAGCACAACACACACTAACACACCACCACCATGTCAGTGTCACTGCAGTGCTGAGAATGATCCACCACCTAAATAATACCTGCTCTGTAGTGGTCCTGTGGGGGTCCTGGGAGGGTCCTGACCATTGAAGAACAACATGAAAGGGGTATAACAAAGCATGTAGAGAAACAGATGGACTACAGTCAGTAATTGTAGAACTACAAAGTGCTTCTATATGGTAAGTAAAGCTGATAAAATGGACAGTGAGTGTAGAATGATAGATGTGAAGATATACTGTATATGTTTAAGAATGATGACATTACATTTATATATACACCCCAGATTGGGTTCCAGTCAAATGCAGGGCAACACACACTCACACACTCATTCAATAACACACGCCTAGAAGCAGTTTAATAACAAGCTTCTTGTGCATGTGTTTTAAGACATATGAGGAAACTGGAGGAAAATTACATATACACAATATTTTGCCGTTTTAATAACACTGTGCCTTGTTTTAGTTTTTTTTACAAACTTCTTGAAATTACAGCCATCAGTGAGGTATACGCACCGCGTTCTGTAATAATAGTGCTTTATTGTTTTCTTCCTCGTTACTAAAAAGCTTAGTGAAAAATCACTTCATTAGAAATGCTCACGCAGGACAATAAACATTCAAAAGTTTATTCGGAAGCAGCTGGTAAAATCAAGTTAACGAGGAAACGGGCCGATTTAATAGAGAAATGCATGAATGTAGAGAGTTTATGCCTGGAGTACAATATAATCAACACTTTTTTGGGCGATTATGTGCTTTTTTTCTGTGGCTAATGTGTGATCTGGATGATTGGATTCTACAGATTTAAAAAATGACCACAAAATTACATTTGCTAAGATGCTTCTAGATAATACCTCTCGTACATTCAGTGGCTGTTTGGGTTTTCAAACGTAGTTTATAGGTCTGGTACCGATCCGATACTATTGGTATCGGTCCGATATTGGCCCAAATCACTGGATCGGATATCGGTAGGGAAAAAAAATGTGTAATCCCATCCGATACTATTGCTTGTAAATAACTTCTTCTTCTTCTTCCTTGGCCTTTGTCCCATTTGGTTGCGGGGTTGGCTCTCGGCGGATCATGATCCACATTGATTTGGCACAGTTTTTACGCCAGATGCCCTTTCTGACACAACCCTCCCTATTTTATCCGGGCTTGGTATCGGTATCGGACATGAAAAAGTGGTATTGAACCAGCCCTAGTAGTTTATATGCTATTAAGAGTAACTAGGTTGTTACCAGGTGATTCTTATGGCATTGTGCTGTTTCTAAATGGTTTGTATTTAATTTCAGATGGTTGCTAGGATGTTGCCAGGTGGTTGGTAGGGTGCTGGAAAGTGTTTTTCTTTAAGTGCCGGGGCTCCAGTCAGCAACGACTCAATACGGGCGGAAAATGAGGGGGTCACATACTTTTGCCATATAGTTTACATGGTTGCTACATTAACAGCATTAAAGGGAAGTGTGTATACAGTTTGAGAGAAATGTTGTTAGCAGGTGTGTGTGTGTGTGTGTGTGTGTGTGTGTGTGTGTGTGTGTGTGTGAGTGTGTGTGTGTGTGTGTGTGTGCGTGAGTGTTAGCCCACTGTTCGTATCGATCTCTAATGCAATCAAGCACAGCAGGAACAAACTGGCACCTTCTGCAGTTCTGTATGTGTGGGTGTTCCCATCCAAACCCAGTAGTGTTTTTTGATGTAGTTACATGGCGATTGCTATGGTGTTATACTGTATGTGGTTGTTATCGTACTTCTAGGTGGTTGCTATGGTTTCTGTAATGGTTGTTTCAAGCAGTAAAGAATCGCCACACCACCACATCACACTACCACCACCGTGTTTCACTGATTAAATGATTTTAGTATTGTGGCATGATTTTTTAGCCTTACACCAGATTTAATGGGATCCCTGTCCTCCAAAAAGTTCTACTTTCAATTGATCAGTCTAGAGAATGTTGTGCCTAAAGGTTTGGGGTTCATCAAGATTGTTAGTTGTCTTTGTCATATTACATTTAGTGAAATTGAGTTAAACACACTGGAAGAAATCAGGAAGGAGCAAATTATTTTCCCCGGCACACTACACGTCTCGCACAATCATACGTAATCCATTTTGACTTCGGTCAGCTGTCTAATGAAATGAATGTATTTCATGACAGATGAGTGTACACACAGACAGTGGGGACAATATTAATATTCCATCGCTCATCACTTCTTTCACACATTATGAAGTTCCTGGCGGGAGAAACTCAATTTAGCACCATGGGTGAACATCGAGGTCAGTTCTATTTTGAGAGCAGACAGAGAGTCCAGAGGAGCCAGCGAAGAAAATGATGGGCAGGAGTAAAGGATGGCAGTTTGCATTATTATTGTTTTTATTCTTCTTATTATTATTTTTATAATAATAATAATAATTATTATTATTATTATTATTTTTATAATTATATTATTATTATTATAATTATTAAATATTGTTATTATTATTATTATTTTATCATTATTTTTACTATTACTATTATTGTTATTATTTTTTTTATAATTATTTTTACAATTACTATTTTTATTATTATTATTATTATTTATAATTATTTTTACTATCATTATTATTATTATCATTAATATTATTATTGTTGTTATTATTATTATTATTTTATAATTATCATTATTATTATTACTTTTATTATTGTTATTATTATTATTATTATTATTATTATTATTATTATTACCAAAGAAGCTTTAAGGGGAAGAAGATTTTCATGTGATGATGTGATGATCAATGGCTACACAATCAACCAAAAACATTTTTGATGATGGCATTAAAAAGTTGGTATGACTCTATGGCTTCTAACATGGTGCACCCACCTGTCCTTGTAGTCAATCAGTCCAGCTTAAACATCTGTATTAATCCCTGTTCAAGTTTGTAGTCAAATACATTAAGACAGTAACTAAAGATACAAATTTTGAGGTAGGTTAACAAGTCGTAGTTTTGCTAAGCAGTACTGCCGGGGCTCCAGTGAGCAACAACTCAATAAGTTGGGGGGGTCACTAAAATTGAGGGGGTCACATACTTTTGCCACATACACTATATTGCCAAAAGTATTCGCTCGTCTGCCTTCACACGCATATGAACTTGAGTGACGTCCCATTCTTAATTTATAGGGTTTAACGTGATGTCGGTCCATGCTTTTCAGCCATAACAGCTTCAACTCTTCTGGGAAGGCTTTCCACAAGGTTTAAGAGTGTGTTTATGGGAATTTTTGACCATTCTTCCAGAAGCGCATTTGTGAGGTCAGACACTGATGTTGGACGAGAAGGCCTGGCTCACAGTGTCCGCTCTAATTCATCCCAAAGGTGTTCTATCGGGTTGCAGGCCAGTCAAGTTCTTCCACACCAAACTCGCTCATCCGCGTTTTTATGGACCTTGCTTGGCTCCTTGTGCACTGGTGCGCAGTCATGTTGGAACAGGAAGGGGCCATCCCCAAACTGTTCCCACAAAGTGGCATCCTATCACGGTACCATGCTGGAATTCACTGAGCTCCTGAGAGCGACCCATTCTTTCACTAATGTTTGTTGAAGCAGTCTGCATGTCTAGGTGCTTGGTTTTATACACCTGTGGCCATGGAAGTGATTGGAACACCTGAATTCAATGATTTGGATGGGTGAGTGAATACTTTTGGCAATACAGTGTAGTTTACATGGTTCCTACATTAACAGTATTAAAGGGAAGTGTGTATACAGTTTGAGAGAAATGTTGTTAGCAGGTGTGTGTGTGTGTGTGTGTGAGTGTTAGCCCACTGTTCGTATCGATCTCCACATTTCTAATGCAATCAAGCACAGCAGGAACAAACTCTGGCGCCTACTGCGGTTCTGTATGTGTTGACTAGCGGTTCTTAATGTCAGCCCTGTACGCCCTCTGCCCCACAGAGTCTCAAGCTTTTCCTGCTCAGAGCACACCTGATGTAGCTTATGAGCTAATTAGCTAGATATGTAAAACCCTGGAACCTTTAGGGCTGATGCTGAGAACCCCTGCAAGGGACGTTCATATCGTAGTCGTAGCTGCTTAGCATATTCATGGCGAACAGTAAAAAAGCTCAAAGCCGCTTGCTATTCAGTATACACTGATCTGAAAAAGTATTAAGCCCCCAGAGGCATGCTGGGTTTCACACAGTGTCCATTCTTACACATTCTCTTTCATCTGGTAGTTTACTAGTTTGCTAGTCTGGCTGTCATTTCATGTTTTCTCCACTTTATTATGATGAACTGAACTAAGCTCTGAGGTACTGTGTCGTGTCGTGTCGTGAGCTGACATGCTGTTACAACCATTTTCTGTTTCCCAAACTTAAGTTGACTTGTTAAGCATCGAGAAGGACGTGTAACATAAATACAGAATGACCCCAGACAGCAGACCTCATTTCTTCGCTTGTGTTGTAAACATTTACATCTCACTGCTTGGGCGGCACGGTGGCTCGGTGGGTAGCACTGTCACCTCACAGCAAGATGGTCCTGGGTTCAATGGTTGTGTGGGGTTTGCATGTCCTTCCTGTGTCTGTGTGGGTTTCCTCTAGGTGCTCCAGTTTCCTCCCACAGTCCAAAGGCGTGCAAGTGAGGTGAATTGGAGATACAAAATTGGCGGTGTAAGGTGTAAATGTGTGCTTGCACTGGGATGGACTGGCGACTGGTTCAAATTGTACCCATCACAATCCTGAATAGGATACAGTGGTGGTAAAACAGACAATGAATGAATGAATGAAGAATCACTACTTGACTTAGAATGCACCATATACACACATCATGGTAAAAACAATGAGGTCGGCAATCAGTAATAGACAGACAGACAGACAGACAGACAGACAGACAGACAGACAGACAGACAGGCAGGCAGGCAGACAGACAGGCAGATGGATGGATGGTTGGGTTGGTCAGGTAGGTAGATGGATGGATTGGTCAGGTTGGTGGATGAATGGATGGATGGATGGACGAATGGACTGGTGGGTTGGTCAGGTAGGTGGATGGATGGATGTATGGATGGACTGGTGGGTTGGTCAGGTAGGTAGGTAGATGGATGCATGGATGGATGGATAGATAGATGGATGGATGGATGGATGGATGGACGGATGGGTTGGGTAGGTAGGTAGATGAATGGATGGATGGATGGACTGGTGAGTTGGTCAGGTAGGTGGGTAGATGGATGGGTGGGTTGGGTAGGTGGATGGATGGATGGATGGGTGGATGGATGGACTGGTGGGTTGGGTAGGTAGGTGGATGGATGGATAGATGGATGGATGGACGGACGGATGGACTGGTGGGTTGGTCGGGTTGGTATGTAGATAGAAAGATGCATGGATGGATGGATAGATGGATGGATGGATGGACTGGTGGGTTGGTCAGGTAGGTAGGTAGGTAGGTAGAAAGATGCATGGATGGATCGATGGATGGACGGGTGGATGGATGGGCGGGTGGGTGGGTTGGGTAGGTAGGTGGATGGATGGATGGATGGATGGATGGATGGATGGATGGACTGGTGGGTTGGTCAGGTAGGTGGATGGATGGATGGATCGATGGATGGATGGATGGATGGATGGACTGGTGGGTTGGTCAGGTAGGTGGATGGATGGATGGATAGATAGATAGATGGATGGACGGATGGACTGGTGGGTTGGTCAGGTAGGTATGTAGGTAGAAAGATACATGGATGGATAGATGGATAGATGGATGGATAGATGGATGGATGGATGGATGGATGGATGGATGGATGGATGGATGGATGGGCGGGTGGGTGGGTTGGGTATAGATAGATATTTTACTTATCTCTATAATATCTATGGAACTGGAGTTTTGTACACTTTGCAAAACAGCGAACAAACTAATCAGAAGGCAAGTGCATAGACAGTGCAGCATGATGAAGCACCAAGACATCTGTCAGCATCAGGTTCTTATTCTTTTTCTTAGGATGATGTTGTTGTCGTAGAAGGCAAAGGGAAAAGAAACACAAAATACATCCAGGGATGTAACAGCCCTAGTTTGTACAGAAGAGCAAAAATCTCCACAAACCAGAAAGTTTTCCAAGATCAAAGAATAAAAAGCTAATAAAGGAAAGATCAGCAGAAGCTTAATTCTCTCCTGATTGCTTGCCAATCTTCATCCTGAACAAAGACCGGCCCCAAACTAATTCAGAGACTTGTCCAGAAGATGTTACTATGAGGCTTGAACCTCTGAAAGCTTTAGCTCAGGAGGTCAGGGATCAGAGATCGTCAGGTTCAATCCTGAAGTTCTGAAGTTTTCAAACATCATTTATTTTTAAGCAACACGGTTCTCATGGGTCTTTCTTTCAATGCATTAGCAAGGTGCTACATTCCATACCTACATGTCTAAAGTGCTCTTGACCTGAAGTGTGAGACACGCCTCTGGTCTATATTCCCGAAATGATACACCCGCTGTACCTTTGAATGACACGACTGCTTAAGTTGCCGCCTACAAAATAAAGGCTATTTGGTTGTCAAGCAAATATCAGCGTTTCTCAAAACTTTTTGAAATGTAATTGATGTTTTTTACTGTGTGTGTGTGTGTGTGTGTGTGTGTCAATCAAGCTAAACAGAAAGAAAACACAAAAACACCACCCGTCTGTGCTTAGCTGCTCTGTTTGCTTTTCCGCACTGTTAATCTTTGATCAAAAAGAGTCAGACTCGAATGAACGACTGTGGGTAAAGTGTGTGTGTGTGTGTGTGTGTGTGTGTGTGTGCTGAATGTGCTATAAAAGGAGTGTGTTCTCATGACTTTGAGTTTTGGAACGTGTTGCTTAGACAAATTCCTAATGACTAATAAACCACGTCCCAGGTTTTAGTCCTTTGTGAGAACAAAATGCCCATGTAAGAATAAAAATGTGTAATATTTGGACATTGTGGGGACATCTGAATGTCCTTAAGAGGACATTTAAAGACAAAACAGCACAGACCAGCGTAACCTAGCTGCTAACAACAACTAATGTACTGCTTATGACCTTTTGTTGGACCTACACACTGATGTAGAAGTGATATTACATTTGTTGGAGTAAGTCCTCAGTCATGTCCATGAACTGTCCTCAGAGTGTTTCCTCACTTAGAGTGTCCTTATTCAGAGTATAACCAGTGATTTTCATCCATGCTTTGTTAGTAATTCATCTTTCAATCCATCTGTCCATTCTTTTATTAAATTAGCCATTATTTATCAATGCTTTCATTCATCTAGTATTCATCCTTCTGTCAATTTAACCATCTATTAATGCTCGTATCCATCAAGCCAAACATTCATCTGTTATTTAACACTTATTTATAGATGGTCATCCATCCATCCATCTACTCCTCATCCTATGTGTGTATGCTCCTCTTTGTCTTGCATCCATTCATTGATCTCCTTATTCATCCAGTACTTATCAATATTTTATGCCTTTTTTGCATCCATCCATCCATCCGTCCATCCACTTATCCATCCGCCCATCAGTTAGTCCATCCACTTATCTATCCATCCATCCATCCAATCCTCATCCTCTTTATCTAGCATCCATTCATTCATCTCCTTATTCATCCATTACTCATAGAAATGTTATGCCTTATTGTGTATCTATTTATCCATCCATTGACTAATCCATCCATTCACTCATACATCCATCCATCCAATTCTCATTCTCTTTATCTAGCATCCATTCATCCATCTCCTTATTCATCCATTACGTATCAATATTGTATGCCTTATTTTGCATCTATTTATCCATCCATCAATCCATCCACTAATCCATCCACTCATCCATCCATCCATCCACTCATTCATCCATCTATCCATTTACTCATTTATCCATCCATCCATCCATCAATCCATCCATCCACTCATCCATTCACTCATCCATCCATCCATCATCCATTCATCCATACTATCCTCATTCTATTTATCTATGCTCCTCTCATCCAGTCATCAATATCCTTATTCGTCTACTAACTCTATACTTATTTTATACCTCATTTACTTTGCATCTGTTTATCCCACCATCCATCCATCCATTCACTCATCCATTCACTCATCCATCAACCCATCCATCCATCCATCCATCATTTACTCATCCATCCATGCATCCATTCATCATTTACTCATCCATCCATCCATCAACCCATCCATCCATTCACTAATTCATACATCAACCCATCCATCTATCCATCCATTTATCCATCCAATCCTCATTCTATTTATCTATGCTCCTCTTCATCTAGCATCAAGTCATCAATATCCTTATTCGTCTACTAACTCCATACTTATTTTATACCTCATTTACTTTGCATCTGTTTATCCCACCATCCATCCATCCATTCACTTATCCATTCACTCATCCATCAACCCATCCATCCATCCATCATTTACTCATCCATCCATCCATCAACCCATCCATCCATTCACTAATTCATACATCAATCCATCCATCTATTCATCCATTCATCCATCCAATCCTCATTCTATTTATCTATGCCCCTCTTCATCTAGCATCCAGTCATCAATATCCTTATTCATCTATTAACTCCGTACTTAACAATATTTTATTTCTCGTCTACTTTGCATCTGTTTATCTATCCATCCATCCACACACCCATGCTTTTATTTATCAAGGTATCCACCAATCCACATCTTAGCATGTGTTGCTGAATTCAGCTCTGTCTGAATAAATGAATAAAGGAAGCACCATATGGTGCAGTAATGAGGATGCATGTTATATATCTCTCTCTCTTTTTCCAGCTATACCCCCATTGCATTGATGAGTCGAACCCATGCCAGGATACCCGCAACAACCTGCATGTGCTTCTGTATAAGTGTGCGTTTTTGGAGCAGATCCCTGTATCAATTTACAAACAGATGCTTTGGCATGAATGAGCAAATGAAAGCAGGAAAACAAGTGTATGTTCTGTACTAAGCAGTTTCCTGTGCCAATGCCAGCCAAGCAAAACAAATAGAGAATATAAACAGTGACATGCATAAGCCTGGCAACCGGTGCTCAGCTGTGCTGTAGCTTTATCACATTTCTTAGTAATGAGGTCATATCACTGTTACTTTTGTAACCGAGTAGCTTGCATTTAGTTAACCTACACTGAATAGCCAAAAGTATGTGGACACCCCCACTAATTATTAACTTTGTTTAGATGTTTTAGCCATACCCAGTGATAACAGGTGTATAAAATCACAGCAAGAACTATCATGATGTGTTTACAAATGTGTATGCAGCGCTGTATGCAGCACTGGTTGGATGCAGCACTGATTGGATGCAGCACTAGTTGGATGCAGCGCTGGTTGGATGCAGCACTGGTTGGATGCAGCACTGGTTAGGGACCTTGTTTAGGAGTCCAACAGTGGCAACTTGGTAGTTGTGGGGCTTAAACCAGCAATCTTCTGAGGGTTTGAGGGAATGAGGGTTTCTACTGACTTGTTGGTGTGAGCGTTGGAGGAAAACAGTGCATATACTGGCCAACGTAAAGACGTGGACATGCCTCAGGAGATGCGTGCCACAGTGAGAGGACTGCAAGCACCAGTAATCACAATGGGAAATTGGAAATGACTACATTGGGAGAAAAAGTGTGTGCCCCCATCCCGAATAGTCAGATATGCTAAAAATTATAAATAAACATATTTTACTTACTAGCTTTGTGTAATGTTAGGATACGTCAGAGTTCCCATCAGCATGTTCAATTTATGGCTTTGGCCATGGTGTTGGTGGGAGGCTTGTTTGTTTGTTTTAATACAGGTTTAATTCATTCATACTCCAACTTTTTCCATATAAAAATAATTTACTTTTTTGCCAGTGTACAGATTTGTGGTGTTTTAGACTGTGGTGAGTAAAACTATCAGTGACACAGATTGGGCGTGTGTATGTGGTTTCTTTAACCGACTTTGAGAGCTGGATGCAGTGAGAGTGCTTTATAAACAATAAAACTCATAAAAGATTCCAGTTTTCATTCCTGGCTGTAACCACAGCTGTCACACATACAGATATTAAAGAAAAAAATGCCACTGACGTTTATCTGACGACCAAAAATGTAACAGAAATACACTGTTTGGCCAAATGTATGTGAACACCTGACAGTAAGCTTGTTCAGCATCCCAATCCAAAACCATGAGGATTAAAATGATGATGATTATGAACTTTTTTTATGATAAAAAATATGCAACACTGCATAGCAGTCAACACAGAAATGTTAAATCATCAAGCATTGAAACACAATAAAGCCCTTGAGCTTATTTCCATTGTGGTCCTCTTCACATAAAACACACACAAACAGTACACAATGCACAACACTACACTTCAGTACAATACGATACAATACACTCTAATCTAATCTAATACAATACAATACAATACAATATAGTACACTGCAATATAGTACAGTACACTACAAAACAAAATAGTACACTACAATACAGTACAATATAATACAGTACACTACAATACAGTACAAAACAGTACACTACAATACAATACAGTACACTACAATACGGTACAATACAATACAGTACTCTACACTACAGTACACTACAATACAATACAGTACACTACAGTACACTACAATACAATACAGTACTCTACACTACAGTACACTACAATACAATACAGTACACTACAATACGGTACAATACAATACAGTACACTACACTACAGTACACTACAATACAATACAGTACTCTACACTACAGTACACTACAATACAATACAGTACACTACAATACAATACAATACAATACAATACAGTACTCTACACTACAGTACACTACAATACAATACAGTACACTACAATACGGTACAATACAATACAATACAGTACTCTACACTACAGTACACTACAATACAATACAGTACACTACAATACAGTACACTACAATACAGTACAATACAATACAGTACACTACAATATAATACAGTACACTACAATACAGTACAAAACAGTACACTACAATACAATACAGTACACTACAATACAGTACAATACAATACACTACACTACAGTACACTACAATATAATACAGTACACTACAATACAGTACAATACAATACACTACACTACAGTACACTACAATATAATACAGTACACTACAATACAGTACAAAACAGTACACTACAATATAATACAGTACACTACAATACAGTACAAAACAGTACACTACAATACAGTACACTACAATACAGTACAATACAATACAATACAGTACACTACACTACAATACAATACAGTACACTACAATACGGTACAATACAATACAGTACTCTACACTACAGTACACTACAATTCAATATAATACAATACACACCAAGATGCCAGACTACAGAGTGACTTTCCCATAAGATCGTTTGTCAAGTGATTTTACTTTATGATAAAAATCCATTTCCTCTTCTTTATAAATTACTAAATATCCACAGCTTTAAAACCAATTTAAATATTCTTTCTGATGGATTACATTTTATCTCTACAGGAAACGCCTTCCAAATTCTTCCCCAACTGTGTTTTAAACCTACACTCAACTGTAGTACGTTTAAGTGTCTCTAACCTTTGAGAAAAGAAATTGTTCGGTACACTGGAACAGTGTTTTTGGTATTTTCATAAGTAAGCAACATCTTAATAGATCTAACTGTACCACAGTTAACCAGCTGACCTGTTTAGAGTGTGCAGATTCCAGATGTGCACATGTGTGTAGTTTTAAAACATCTCTTATTAATGTATTTTGAGCTGTTTGTAATTTGATCTTGAATTTCCTGCATGAACCAAGGTGAGGCAGGTAAGGAACTGCACAGAATCCAGACATCAACACTACTGAACACAATCGGAATGTCAATTGCAAGACACTTTCCACAGATTTACTTTAAAAGGCTGTGGAAATGAACTTTCCTCCACAGCCACTTGACCTAAATGCCATCAAGCATTTATTGGAGCTTTTGGAAACAAAGAAGCTGAAGTATTCTGTAACATCACAAGATGTTGTTAGGAATATTGTGAAATCATGCTGGAATAACAAGGATTATCAGATTTTAGTGGAGTTCAGTCCAGCTGGAGGTCATGCTGTCATCATAGCAAAAAATAAACACCCCAGCATTAAGAACTGAGTTATTTTTTAGTTTGATTGTTTAGTTTGAATGTAAATGTTGTTGCTGATAAATGTAATAGATGCAGTAAATAATTTCAGTGGGGCAGATTTCTTTTCCCTCTAGGATCCAGACACAGAATTATTGCTTTTAATTCACTACAAGTGGTGCTGAGAGGCCAAAGTATCACATCTCTCTCTTACGCACACTCTTTCTTCTCGCACAGAGATCAATGAAAGAAAAAAATCCTCAATTTGCTCAGTTTATTCTCGGCTGGTCAGCAGAAACATGAGCGAAACCTACCCAGCCATTTCAGTTTGTGTGTGGTCAACAAGTGAGAAATAAAAGTCCGAGCACAAAAGGTTTACTGTTGAAGCCTGTTGATGACGTATCTGTTCAGCGATCATTCTGCCTTTTCTCTTCAGAAACAATGATGGCACCAAAAAATTTGTCGCAAGATTGCAAAAGTTTGGTAAAGGTGAATGAAAGTCCTGAGATAATTACCTGATCTCGGCTGGACCATGTTGTCTATTATAGACTGTGTTTGCATACAGTAATTGGTTTCCTCTCATATTAATAAACTGGGCGTCTTTTAATTACGGTACCTGAGTGAAGCCAGAGGTGACATTGGCATGTGTCAATATCAGAGGTGAAAAGTTACTAATTACATTTACTCGCGTTACTGTAATTGAGTAGTTTTTTTTGTGTACTTGTACTTTTTAAAGTAGATTTTACAACATGTAATTTTACTTTTACTTAAGTATGTTTTGTATTAAGAATTGTAATTCGCTACATTTTAAATAACATCCGTTACTGAGTCAAAAAAAACAAAAAAAACGCTAAAAAATGGCGTCTGGGAAACTGCTGCAGTGAATTCTGCGATGGAAAATAAACTGGTGCTAAAATAAAGGAGCTGTAATCTAGGTATAGAGGGAGGGAAAGGTGATTTTAAAAGTTTAACATGTTTGGAGTTTGATGTTTCGTTATTTGACAACATAGTCTGATGTTAAAGGTTTTCTTTGGGTCATTTAGTGAAAGTCACAACACCTGTAACCTTGACTTGTTTAGAGTTATAAGATTTGCAGTAGGATGTTGTTTGGTATTTGTTGGTGATGAAAAGACGGCTGGTCTATAGAATCCACAATTAATGCCAACTTCAGTGGTTATACAGTTTGAAAATGTTTTAAATGTTGTATCAACATGTTTTGTTCTATTATATTTTAATTAAAAACAACTATTGTGAGATATATCCACTTGTTCGATTACACAGAAGAGACCCCCTCTCCTGTTAAAAAAGTAACTAAGTAACGTTTACTCTGAGTACATTTTAAATGAGTTACTTTTTACTTAAGTAGATTTGTAGACTAGTATTTTTACTCGTACTTAAGTAAAAATTCAATTAATTAAAGTAATAGTACTTTTACTTGAGTACAATAATTTAGTACTCTTTCCACCTCTGGTCAATATCTGGATTTATAACTTAAAGTGACGCACTCAAACACCTCTGTGTATTATAGCTCTAGTGCAAAAATCCACTTCACATTTACACACACCATGTATAAACAAAGAACTGAGATTATTCCTGTTTCACTTAGTTTAATAGTTTAATTTATTTATATAAAGACACCTAAAGGAAATCTACTCTCACTGTGGGTATCTGTCTCTGTTTCTGTCTGATATCTGTTTTTCTCAAAAGAGCTTTAAGCTTTAGTGACTCATCTCTTCAGTCTCATAACTCCGTGTTAGTAAAAGCTTTAAAGATGCCACCAGCGGAGTTTCCAAAAGTCATAAAGATCACAGCAAAAAGCAACGAAAATATCAGGATATCAAGGTTTTCATAATTTAATCAGCTGTACCGACTGAGACAGCTTAGAACTCAGTACCTCACATTCTGAAGGAGCCGGAACTAAGGGTTAAACGTATTGATGAAACACGAACTCTGTTATATTCCAGACGTATTCCAGAAACTGTGCAGCATTAACACTGATCAGCCATAACATTAAAACCACCTCCTTGTTTCTACACTCACTGTCCATGTTATCAGCTCCACTTACCATATAGAAGCACTTTGTACTTCTACAATTACTGACTGTAGTCCATCTGTTTCTCTGCATGCTTTGTTACCCCCTTTCATGCTGTTCTTCAATGGTCAGTACTCTCCCAGGACCACTACAGAGCAGGTATTATTTAGGTGGTTGATCATTCTCAGCACTGCAGTGACACTGACATGGTGGTGGTGTGTTAGTGTGTGTTGTGCTGGTATGAGTGGATCAGATTTTAAACACCTCACTGCCACTGCTGAACTGAAACAGTCCACCAACCAAAAATATCCAGCCAACAGCACCCCGTGGGCAGCATCCTGTGACCACTGATCAAGGTCTAGAAGATGACCAACTCAAACAGCAGAAATAGATGAGCGATCGTCTCTGACTTTACATCTACAAGGTGGACCAACTAGGTAGGAGTGTCTAATAGAGTGGACAGTGAGTGGACACGGTATATAAAAACTCCATCAGCGCTGCTGTGTCTGATCCACTCATACCAGCACAACACACACTAACACACCACCACCATGTCAGTGTCACTGCAGTGCTGAGAATGATCCACCACCTAAATAATACCTGCTCTGTGGTGGTCCTGTGGGGGTCCTGACCATTGAAGAACAGGGTGAAAGCAGGTTAAAAATGTATGTAGAGAAACAGATGGACTACAGTCAGTAATTGTAGAACAACAAAGTGCTTCCATATGGTAAGTGGAGCTGATAAAATGGACAGTGAGTGTAGAAACAAGGAGGTGGTTTTAATGTTATAGTTGATCGGTGTATACCATCTTTAATAATAAAAAAAACTATAACATAACTACAAAACAGTATTTACAAAACTATAAGTTCTGTACATGCACTATTACTCTAGCCCATCATTGCCAACAGACATGATTGGTTATACCTGTTGGAAGTTAGAATAGCCATAACCCTGGGATAGATTTGCGTCCTGTCCAGGGTATTTCTGCCCTGTGCTCAACTACAAACAGTGAAACCAGACCTGCCAGGACCAGCCGAGTCTGATGGATGATGTTCAGTTTCACAGTTGTAGTAGAATTCTACATTTTAAGATGCATAGTACAAGGCCCAGCGGGATATTCCGCTAGCACACCAGTGCAGAGATTCTGAACTCCTCGGTTTAAAACTCGGTGTTGCCACCGATCGGCTGGGTGCCATCTAGTGGGCATAATTGGCAGTGCCTGCAGCAGACACGTTTCTGCTAGGGCGGGATGACCGGACTATGTGGGTGTGGTCTTCAAACGCTGTGTAAGGACCCTAATTAGCAGATAGAGAGAGTGCAGAGTGCATGGGTGAAAAAAGGTTCCGCTAAGGGCTGCGCGCGGGTCGGAGGAGGCGTGAGCAGCAATATACCCACCTTAACTGCAATCAGGGATCCCCCAGCAGCAAATTGACTATGCTAAATTGAGAGAAAATGGGAGGAAAAAATGCATAGTACAAACTGTAAAGTATGGTGGAGGAGGAATAACAAGAATAATAGCCTGGGAGTGTTTTAATTGCTTTGGGTGTGACCATACAGGTCCTGTTTTAACACAAAGCAAAGTAATATTTTGGTTTACAAGAACTTGAATGATCTGTGCTAAATCCTAACCTAAACACTATTTCATATCTTTGGTAGGAAATGAAACGGTGGCTGCTAGCCAAACATTAGGACAAGACACTCATGTCTAAATAAAAGTGAATCTTTGGGGTCATGTTCCTAAATCTGCCTTAAAAGAGGTTTTAAAGACATATCAGTGAGTCAGTTTGTCAGCTACAGCGTCCACTATAACCGTCTCCTTCTAATGCATTTCATCCTGGGTTTATCGGATTTATTCCTTGTTTAGTGAAATGTCGCTAGTTTCTTGTGATTAATGACATTAATCTGAAGTGATTAGCCACAGGAGATTACATTCAATTAGACCCCATCGCAGTATAAAGCTAAATAATGACCTGCAGGCGCTAAGCTAATGACTCGGCGTGGCAGAGATGAAAAAGAAACCAGGTAAGAGACGGAACTGTAAGGAAACGCGAGAATCTTGGGCTGTGTTCCAATAATGTTAATAATACTTTATCGAATTGTCTTTACATCATCCCTACAGGAAACAGGGTTTTCTCTAAGAGGACCATTGAGACATGATAGTAGACTGAATTAAATATTTCAAAAAAGCCTTTTAGGGCCAAACAATATCAGTGTAAACCTCAGTAATACAACCCACCCAGAAATCATTACTATTGTATTTAGTTGTGTGCCAAATTTTAAATTACATTTAAAATGTACATTTAAATGTTCTGTTTTAAGTTTAAAATGGATGGCTAAAGACAAAAAGGTGTAATTTGTTAAACATTAAGTAAAAAAGCTTGTGAAAGCTTGTGGTACTTTGAAACTCAACATCAGTTGATTCTGGGAGTGGCGTTAAGTTTAAAAGATGTTGAGTTTCAAGGTATTTTTTCCTATAGGGATGTTTGGGAAACCCGTTAATGTGTTCCATGATCCTGTAGAACGGCATATATTTTAGTCTAATGTAAAATAATGGGGTTGTTTTAACACTTATACACTAAAAATAACACAAATATAATATAAAACACAGAAATAAAAAGCTGATTCTCAAAATTTCTCAGAACCCCGAGCTGTAACACAAGTTTAAAAGTGAAACAGTGAGGAAAATCCAGATAAACACAGATACATGTGGAGCTTTTAGACTGAATTTGACGGTTATTCCACACAAATGCAGATTCGTCTCATATTCGCAATTTGATGAGACTAAACACATGAGACAGGAACCTAAACCCTAACCTAAGCTAACAAAGAACATTGACTGACTAACATAAAACATGAACAAGTCTAACTTTAAACAAGACTTATAATCATGAATAGGAGCTAACAAACAGGAGCTAACAAACAGGAGCTAACAAACAGGAGCTAACAAACAGGAGCTAACAAACAGGAGCTAACAAACAGGAGCTAACAAACAGGAGCTACCGAAAGCTACATGAGCAATAAAACCAAACCCAAAGACCATGTGCTAGTTAAAATAGTCTTCGATCAATGATTCTCCCAGCTGCCTTCTTAAATACCATCAGCTTAATTACCTCAGACACGGTGCAGCTGTGGATAATTAGCAGGTGACCAATCACAAAAGGGCCGTTGGCTCGAGACTGAGAGTGCTCCCGGAGAGGGGCGTGGCACATTAACACTGCATGCCAGTGTTCGTGACAGTTGCTGTAGGGTGCAGTGTGTTTATTCGGTGTATACAATCCCTGAGCCAAAGAATAAAAAAATAAATTGCTAATTTTAATCAGTTTTGTTTTTATTTACCCACAATGGTTTGTATTGTTTATACTATTTGGCCAAAATTATGAAAATGCAACATCAGGCTTTACCCTCCTGGTGGCTATCATGTGATAACTGTTAGCAAGCGAGTACAAAAAAAGAAAGCAAAAAAAAAAAACATTAGCATTTAGCTGATTAGATGGGTCAAAAGAGAATTGTGGAGAAATCCGCAGATGCCCCGCGCTCAGCACGCTGTCAATTTAGCTAAACACACAGTGAAAAAAGAAATGCAGATCCATGCAAAAGCCACCGGCGTGCGATTCACCCGGTCATGCCTTTATAATGAAAAGGATAAAATATTACAACGTTAGCATATTAGCATATTCCAGCTTCATTGCTACAGTGAGATATTTATTGCACACAGAGTTCCTGCCCAAAGCCTAAATGCTTTTTTAATGTTGCTTAATGGTGGAGCTACTGCTGATTGTACAGTCTGTCATCAGCAGTTCCAGCCCCATCAGCACACACACACACACACATACATACACACACACACACACATACATACACACAAACGCTTGCACTGCAAGGCGTACCCACCAGAAGAGGAATTAGATCCGAATAAATCAAGTAAATTGTGCTGTTTGAACTGTTAAGTATCGTAGTAAAAAAGCTAAGCTGCAAGTGTGAAGTTCATTGCATGTCCAGTATTGCTAGCTCATGTTCAGTCATTTGTACAGTTTTTGTAACTAAACAGGAGTCACTTTACATTTTTTACACTTTCACATGCACTTACTTAAAGGTGTCAAAGGTAAATTAAGCCAATCCACTTTACGCACGTTTAAGAGAAACACCATGTGGACCCAGGAAGTGAATGCATTTACATTTTCGGCATTTACTCAGACATGAGCTGCATCCGAAATCGCATACTTCCGTACTCAATAGTAGGCGAAAGCAGTACGCGAGAGCAGTTAGTATGTCTGAATACATAGTATACATAAAAAGGTATGCGAGAAGTACCCGGATGACCTACTTCTTGGGAAGCCATGTTTGAGTATGCAAACGATGCACACTTTCGGTCCGCCAGTGTATCCCATAATTCAACTGGAGCTGCGTAGGCGTTCGAAGCGGAAGAAGAAACAAGAAAGATGGCGGAAAAGAAAGGGTCCACTGTTTACAAGTGTAAGTAAGATAAACAAAACAAAAATGTTATTATTGCATACAACCCTAAATAACGTTAAATATCCAAAATTGCCCCGAGGTACCTGACAGTGGGGACCATCTCCACAGCTGCTCCGTCGATGTAGAGAGGAGGAGGGGCCGTGCCAGACCTGCGGAAATCCACAGCCATCTCCTTGGTCTTCTGGATGTTGAGGATGAGGTTGTTGTCCCTGCACAACCATGTCAGGTCCTCTAGCAGACACCTGTATCCAAAGCGACTAATAGTATATAAGTATATAGTCTGAGCAACTGAGGGTTAAGGGCCTTGGTCAAGGGCCCAACATCCAACCTGGCAGTGGTGGGGCTTGAACCAGCAACCTTCTGATTACTAGTTTAGTGCCTTAACCACTAGGCTACAGCTTGCCCCACAGAATGTGAAACTATGAGAATGCAAAATTATGTGCCAGTCTAAATGCAACATCAGCCTTTACCCTCCAGGTGATAACTGTTATCATGTGATAACTGTTAGCGAGAGGGTAAAATGTATTAGTACAGTAACAAAGAAATAATGGAACAAAATACCAGGTCTGCAACCCACTACGGAGAAAAGGATACAGTAGGGATAGCGCAGATTGAGAACTGGATGTCATTACAGGACAGGATGTTCTGGTCACCCACGACAAACTACGTTTTTGGAAAGAGGACAATAACAGAGCTTTCTGCACCGCCGTGGATGCCCCAACTATGCTACTACGCTTAAGTGTCCTTTGTGCACCAATTGGACTTATGGGTGTGTCTCATCCCAGGAAACAGGAATGTCGCAGCACAGCTGGCACATTTTGCTCTCCCAGTGCATTCCTCTCTGAGGCCCTAGCCACTGAAACACTGAGACGAGTTCCCAGACGACAACAGAACACACGGACATTCTGTGTCAGCCAAAACCGGAGCGGACGAGCAATCCGGCATCACGGCTTCAAGAGCCGAGTCACAGGTGACTGACACTGAGAGAATCACACTCTGACCCAGATGTGGCCGCACAGCAGGGCACGACTCTAAACGTGGGTGGAATACCACATTTCTGTTTAGCATCCACCACGGTACACTTACACTTCAGTATGTCTTCAGCTGTACATGATAGCTGAAATTAATATCACTTTTTATTGCTAGGAAACTGCCAAGTTACTTAATTAGCTAAATAAATCCACAAATGGTGATTATTAAGATCTAAGCACCTACTTATGAAATAAAAACACACAGTAGCTGTTAATTCAGAAAAATTAGCAATTAGAAATTTGTAAATATATGGTTGTACATAGGGTGGCTCGCTGGATAGCACTGTCGCTTCACAGCAAGAGGTCCTGGGTTCGATTCCCAGCCAGTTTCCTCCCACAGTCGAAAAACATGCAGTCAGGTTAATTGGAGACGCTGAATTGCCCTGTAGGTAAATGGGTGTGTGTATGTGTGTGTGTGTCTGCCCTGGGTGTTACTGTGTGCCTTGCGCCCATTGAAAAGCTGGGATAGGCTCCACGCTACGCTAATTGGATAAGCGGTTAAGAAAGTGAGTGTGAGTGTTTGTACATAAAACACTAGGGCAGCACCGTGGTTCGGGGGGTAGCACTGTCACCTCACAGCAAAAAGGTCCTGGGTTCGATTCCCAGGTGGAGCAGTCCGGGTCCTTTCTGTATGAAGTTTGAATGTTCTCTCCGTGTCCCGGATTTCCTCCGGGAGCTCCGGTTTCCTTCCACAGTCCAAAGACGTGCAAGTGAGGTGAATAGGAGATCCAAAATTATGTGGGATGGGGGATACTGTGATCAGGGTGTGACTCTCCGTACACAAAGCTGATCCACATATGAATTCACCTCATGCAAGTGAAAAGATGCAGT